>NC_068360.1:26604098-26774098 GCF_020536995.1 Dreissena polymorpha | reverse complement strand
AGACAGACAGACAGACAGACAGACAGACAGACAGACAGACAGACAGACAGACAGTTTATTCAGACTTATACACAAGTACATCGTCTTCATACTTAAGTTTACATATTATTTTCTGTCACGTAACTAGGTATAACAAATAAACATTACATAACATAAATATACATTTAGGAATACAAATACAAATCAACTATCAAAGCGGTAATGAAACTTATGGAACAGTATTATTCAGAATCGTATTTCTTATAACAAGCGCTTCTTTTATATATTTACATACATTGTAAATTACTGATTTGTCACATGAAAGTAATAACTTGTGGAATTTATATACAGATGGGTTTTCATAATAAATACGGCTTATAAATTTTTTCCTTAAATCAGAATAACAGCGGCATATACAAATAAAATGGTACTCATCTTCTAAATCCAGGTCATTGCAACATAAACAATAACGTTCATTACGTGGTATGTTATTTTGGGCGTATCTGCCAGTTTGAATTCTCAAAGGATGTGCAGAGACTCTTAGTCTTACAAAAAATAATCGCAGACGTCTAGGAAGTAAGTCTAAATATGTTTCATATTCCAAACAGCTTTTAAAAACTTTATACATATCTAATACAGTACTATTATTCATTTTACCGTACCACTCTTGTTTAAAATTGTCAACAAGTCTACATTTAAACTCGCTAATAAAACTATTAACTTGAACAACGTTTGGATTTTCAAATACATAACCAAATCCAAAATTATTTAACATGCTCTTGACATTTGAGACCCAGTTCGTATAACCTTTATTACAATCGTTCAAGGCTTGTTTGTACACATTTTGCATTATGATATTTTCATTTCTCAAAATTTTAAACCAATATTTAATAATTTTAACAAATCTGTTTATATACAATGGATATCTACCTAATTCTCCATAAACAGCAACATTACATGTATTTATTTTCACCTGCAGCAAGCGTTTGCAAAATTTTAAATGTAAACGTTCTATATCATCTGACTTCGTGAAACCCCACACTTCTGAGGCATAATTTAATATAGAACCCACAAAAGAGTCAAATAACTGGCAAAATATTTTCGGTTTTATGTCAAATTCATTGCATTTAAACAATAATGTATTCAATGCTTTAAGGGCTTTACCAACCAAATGTTCTTGGTTTAATTTAAAACTTCCAGTATAATTCAACACCGTGCCTAAATAGTTAAAGTTATCAACAACTTCGATATAATTACCATTGTATGACCATTTTTCATTTTCTTTTAATCCCCCTCTTTTCCGAAAAACCATTATTTTAGTTTTTGCAGTGTTAACATTTAGCCCCCAAGCATTGCAGTATACATACAATTTATCTAAATGTGATTGGACCTCAGCAGGTGACTTGCCTAAAATAGCCATGTCATCGGCAAAAAGTAATAAAATCAACACAATATCATCTATACTCAAACCAGAGTTAATGCTATCTTGTAAGTAAAGTTCAAGATCTTCGACAAATAAAGAAAACAAGATCGGCGACATTTCCTCCCCTTGCCTCAGTCCAACCGCATAGCTAAAATAATCTGAATAAGATGAACATGATTTAACACGTGACTTAACATTCGCATACATATCCTTCACTATTCTAAGCAATTTACCTTGTATACCAGACTTAAACATTTTCAACCATAATGCATTGCGGTAAATACTATCAAAACATTTTAACATATCGACGTAAATAACATACAAACGTTTATTTTCATTCAAATAATTTTGAACAATTGACATCAGAATAAAAATAGCATCAACAGTTGAATAACCTTTTCTAAATCCGAACTGCGCATCCGAAATAATAGTGTTTTCATTGCAAAAAGTTTCAATGCGTTTATTTAAAATCGTGGCAAATAATTTTGAGAAACAGCTAACTAAGGTAATCCCTCTATAGTTATTTACATCATTAACTGAACCTTTTTTATGCAAAGGGATTATAACCCCTTCTGTCCATTTATCTGGGAAAAAGCCCGATACAAAAATACCGTTAAACACATCGCATAAATGGGCAGATAAAATATCACTACATTCAAGAAAATATTCATTTAACATACAATCACTACCCGATGATTTATTACGTTTTAAATGTTTAATCGCATTACGAACTTCCTCAACAGATATAGGCAAGTCAAGTTCAGGAAATGAAGAATTTTCTAAGTTAAAATCATTATTTAAGCAGAAATCCTCTGCTTCAGTATTACAAACATCTGATATATTACTACTTAGGTTTTCAAAAAACTTTGTAAATTCTTCTAAAGATATTTTATTTTTAATAACTCTATTTTTAGATTTGAAAAAACGCCAAAAGTCCCTTGGTTTGTGTTTTCTTAAATTTTCAATCTCAATCATTTTTTGCCTATAACAACATGCTTTCTTCTTTCGAATTAAGTCCTTATAAATCCTCTTACAGGTACATAAAAGTTCTCTATTTATATCAGTTTTACTTGAGTTAAAAATACGTAGAGCGTCGTGGTACACATTTCGTGCAGTATCGCACTCGTTATCAAACCAGTCTGCATTCTTAATACAGCTATTTACATTAAAACTAGGGTTAGTGTTATAAACGTATGTTTTACTAAATAACGGGTCCGCAACACTGCGAATGGTTTCGGTAAATCTATTCAAAACATCATTGATTGCCGTTCTACTTGAATAATCTACATGCTGTACAATAGAATTGAATACAGGTAACATAGAAATAATACCTGAGCGAAATTGACCTCGTAACACATCGTCCCATTTATACTTGACATCAGTGTGAGACTTGTACTCAGCTGAGACATTGTAACATAATAATGAAAAATGTAACGGGGCGTGATCACTAAATTCGTTAAAATCATGGACGGTAAAATCAGATATACTAGCAAAACTGTATTCGTTTGCCAACAAATAATCAATTACAGATGTACCGTTAATGGAATAAAAAGTTTGTTTACAACTATTACCAACTCTACCATTAGCAATACGTAAACACGTAGATTTACATAAATCAAGTAATTTTAATCCATGGCTATTTATTGAGATATCAACTGAGGCCCTTACAGGAGTGTTATCTGGACAGTAATCGTCATCATCATGAACAGTATTAATTTTATCATGTACAATGTAATCGAATTTATTGCCAACCCTACTATTGAGGTCACCGGCAACAAACACTTTACCAAATTCAGAAAAATAAGTTATATCGTTTTCTAAAATTTCAAATAAATCAACATTAAAGGTGTTATAAACAGGAGACCCATGCCCCCATATATAGGTTGCACATATATAAAAATCTTCTGAGATATTAAAAAATACATGGTCAAGTTTTAACCATATAATTGTATCATAGTGGTTTTTTACAATTTCAATACCATTAACTAATTCTTCTTTAATATATAATACAATGCCACCACTATTTCGACGGGCTTTTTTGTGTTGAAATTTTCTGAAAAAGTTGAAAGACATGTAACCATTTAAATTGACATCACTAGAACTATTAGCCCAAGATTCGTACAAAATACATATATCGTGAGAACTTAAAATATTTACAAAAAAGGGAGAGAACTTCTTTATCTCAGTGAGCCCGTTGATGTTCCACGACAGGACGGATATTTCACCACCGCCGTGCTCCTCCGCGCGCACCGGGTTGCCGTCGATATAAAGCGTATCGTATGCCAGGTACGCCCGCTTCCCTAGCCTCCTCGCCTCCTTCATCTTAGGAACCAATTGCCGTCTCCTCATCACGACTTCCGGGGGAAATTGCTCGAAAACCCGGTACTCCGTGCCATCAAGCTCTTTCCACCTTTTTCTGACCATTTACCTGTCCTTAAAGAAAGAAAACTTTGCTATAATGTTTCTGATCTTGCCAGGTGTCGGCGATCCCGGAGACCGGTGCACACGTTCGAACCTAAGAGAGGTAGCAACTTCCTGTGTCAACTTGAAAGCGCTTACTAAATGTTGGCGTAGTTTCGCCTCCGTCACCTCCGGCGTCTCAATATCGCTTCCAGCGGCCTCTGGTACAGGCGTGAAAATTAAGTTGCTACGCATAGACTGCGATTGAAGGTAGCTAACATCCTCCCGAAGGGTATCCCGCTCCTTCACTAGCACCTGGACCCTCTCTACGAGCTCTGCAGCGTGTATATCTACCCCATCGACCTTGTCCTCCAGGCGTAATACCCTCTCTTCGACTTTCTTGGCCCTGTCCTCGTGAACCACCCACAGCCGTTTCATATCATTCTCGAAATTCTCCATCCGCTTCTCGATTGAGTCCATAACGCTCATATTTGTCTCTAGACACTGTAAACGAGACGAGACAGCCGTCAGTAAAACCATCACATCCCGAATAGTGGGTTCAGCTCCTTTATCTGCCATGTTTTGATGGACTCCACTTCCGGTTACACCGATAGGATCTGTGCTGGTACTTCCACTACAACTAGGACTCACAAACACACTGTTTTCTAGAGCTTCTACACCATACAATACTGAATTAGCTTTGTTTAATAGTTCACTCACTGACAAGTTGTCTATATCTATGTCCGAGGACGGGCCTCTTTGTTTACGAACCTTGACAGCGTTGGGGTCATCATTATTGTCACTACTGTTCCTTTCTTTTCTTTTCTTGTTTTTCGTTTTTGGCATTGTCAACCATAATAATCCGATATATATCACATTTGCACATATAATCCTATTCACGTCACATCAAAATGATAACTTTAACAATGATAATTCACTAGATTTATGTTTTTTTTTATCCCGCTAAAAACCTGCGACCGCTCACACCTACATCACGTGACCTTTGAATGCAACTATGCAGAATGCAAGTTACTAAATTATGACAACAGGTGGCGCGCATTTTTTTTTACCGTATGTTGAATAAATTACTTTTCAGAAAAAAGCGAAAACATTTGAATCATATTGATTAGTAAACTGAATAATCTGAATTAGTTCCCTTTGTTATATAATCTCCATTAAACTAAATACGTTTACTATTGCCATGAAGACCAGTAGGCCTACACAAACGAATTGACTGCCGTGAATGTTTTTGATATGTGTAAGATGCAATTGGCACTCAAGAAATTATACATGTAATTTATTCAGGACATAACGGGGCTGATGTGTTGGAAGTGTGGCACATCCCTAGTCGGAATTTTCTCTTAACTTTGGAATTATTATCGTAACACGGCGACGCTTTCATTCAGCAAGCTCACGGATAACGGAGCAGTCAAAATTATTAAAACGCTCTGCGGACTTGATTTCACAGTTAAATAAAGAGTCTAACCATATAATCAACGAAGACATACATGCGTTTTCAATCTGACATAATTCGTCGCTCATTGTGCATGTATTTGTAAAGCGTCTGTACTTTCAGTTTCTATTAGGAACAGAACAGAACAGAACATATGTTTTATTTTGACTTGCACAATGTACATCGTCAGTATAACAAAAACTAAATCATGATTTAGATTCATGTCACGTTACTCATATAATACATAGTTTTAGTACATACGGTATACAATAAAGTACATTACTTCATATAATATATTATTTCAGCACATACGGTGTGTAGCAAAGTACATACGGTATACCTGGTCTTTACTATAAAAATATAACATTTGAATATTTTAATCAAATAAATTGTGTTAGTTCAGAATTTTTAAGTTTCATTATTTAAGAGGATGAACTTACATTTAACAATGTGTTTCTTTTATTTAATGCGTATTTAATAAAAATAGAAATTTTAATTAATTTGGTCTTGTATCAATGCCCAACATTTCCGAAAATTTAAACATCGATGGGCGTTGGTAATAGTACTTTGGTACATATTTTTTGCGAATCTCATCTAAGAATGGACATATAAGCATGAAATGATATTCATCTTCAATATCTTGTGAATTACAAAATAAACAGTAACGCTGATCCCTATCAATTCTATTTCTACCATATCTACCCGTTTGTATTCTTAGGGGGTGGACCGACAGTCTAAGTCTACAAAAGAACATTCTAAGGATGCTTGGTAGTAAATCTAGGTATGATTCGTAGTTGAAAATGTTTTTAAAGAGGACATAATTAGTAAGAACATGGTTTGTCTGCATGTTCTGGGACCATTCCTGAATGAAATTGTCTATGACACGTTGTTTGAAAATGATGATAAAAGATTTAAAATCGACATTGTCAGCATCTTCGAAGATCTAGGAGAAACCATAATTATTCAGCAATAACTTTACATTAGAAACCCAATTTGTAAAACCATTGTTACAATCTTCCTTGGCTTGCTCATAAACCTTTTTAATAATAATATTATTCGTATGTATAATTTTACTCCAGTATTTAATAATTTTTAGATACCTAGAAATGAACAGAGGGTACCGACCAAATTCCCCATATACGCCCGCATTAGATGTATTAGTTTTAAGTTTTAAAATACGTTTGCAAAATTTAAGGTGAATTATCTCCAGTTCTTTTGATTGTTTAAATCCCCATACCTCTGCTGAATAGTTAAGTATAGAACCAACAAAAGAATCAAAGAGTTGGCACAATATCTTTGGCATCAGTTCGTACTTTTTACAATGTTGCAGTAGTATATTCAATGCCTTAATAGCTTTACCTGCTAGATATTCTTGATTCAGCTTAAAATTCCCAGTGTAGTTGAAAACAGTACAAAGATAATTAAAATCGTCTACAACCATCAATTCTTTCCCATCGAAGCTCCATTTTTCATTTGCAAACAGTCTGCCCCTCTTTCTGAAAACCATAATTTTTGTTTTGTCTGTGTTTACAATAAGTCCCCATGTTTTACAATATGAGTGCAAAAGATTTATATTGGTTTGTAATTCCTCAGGCGATTTCGCAAAAATTGCCATATCATCTGCAAAATGTAAAAGCATTAACACAATATCGTCTATTAATACACCAGAATTAGGTTCATTTTGTAAATAAAGTTCAAGGTCATTAAGGTTCATGTAGAGGCGTCATTTTGAAAAATGTGGGACCCCTAGCATTGTACTCAAATTTGACTAAAGGAAGAATGCCACATTGAAAATGTATACATATATGCTTTAAAGGATGTTTTTCCTTCAAACTGCTGCCAATTTTGTACATCAACGTATCATAACATCCACAAAATCAATCAAAATACAAAGCGATTTTAACAATAAAATATACATTATTTTCAAAAATCTGAATCATGTTTATTCCACGTATTTCGGCGGAAAATTATATAACTAGTGATTAATATCGACATTGACGAGGGCAAGTTACGCTTAAATAGTAAAAAAAGTTTACATATCTAGAAATATCAAAACACGAACACATGTCATTTCATCACCATGTGGGCAGCCATTTTTAAATTAATAAAATAGAAAGAAACATGCTAAAAACTCACTCATCGCCTAATTGACATTCCAAACGATTGTAATCTTTCCGTTGATGTTTGCAAACTGCACGATCAGACCTCATAAACACTCAAAAGAATAACTATGTAAGAAGCATTTCACCAATGTTTACAATCGTTGTCGAATCACCTGTACTATATTATTGCGCATAAAATAGTGCGCTTACAGACTGACAGAAAGATCGATACGTAACTCCGTTCAATTCATCACGGTATACTATTCTATTGATAATATATCATAATACATCGCTTTAACAATCTAAAAGTAGAAAAAAATCTTTTAAACGGAGTTTTTAATAACGAAAGTGAAAACAACGGAAGTTGGATGGATATTCTGTGAGATGCACTCCGGCTCCAGAAAAACAATACAAATAAACCAAAAAAGACGTGTGAGGGACAATTTTCAGCTGGAAAATATTTGAAATAGGGTAAGTGATGATATCTCTACGTGGTCATTTCTGTTATTTAGTGCGATCTCTTGCTGATTAATGTTAATAGTTGTTTTACTTGTTGCCACCCAACTGTCAAAATAAGTGTGTGTTTTCTCAGGTATGTGTATACACATACACGATTTTCTCACCACTGCACGTGGTTTCGACCGATTTGTTTTGCACGTTTTTCTACGGAGCACAGCGATGGCCACGCTTTCAAAATGGGTAGAAGGAATCGAAATATAAAATCAATCGGTTTGCCAATTTCTTTATATTCCTTTACAATTTTATATGTCGTCTGCAATCTATTTCAATTTCAGATGGTTTAAAATTTGCAATTTGGTTGAGAGGTAAATAACAAAATTGTTAAGCCTTTGAAATAGAATTGTGACTTATTATCTACCATACCTGGATTTTTTAAAAGTAGTTACGTTTTGGTTATTTTTAGAACTTTGTTTAGGAAATTTATCCAAAAAAGGCAGTTGAATAAAAACTCATTTGTTGTTTTATGACAATAACTTTCTGTGAAATGTTGCTAACTTGACCTTGTATATGTATATACATGTAGCTTTGTATTTATTCAACTTAAGGTAGTGCATATCCTTCCTAACTTTAGATTGAGGTTTTGTAAATTAGTGTAAAAATGTATGGGTTTTAAACCAAAATATAAATAAAGCACAAAAATATTGAATGTCAAAAACGTGTTTATGTTATTCTATCCGTCTTAAGCTTTACAATGATATATAGTTTGACCATATTGTACCACATTGAATGAAGAAAAACCAAAGCGAAGTTTTAATGAATTTTATCCCCCCCCCCATGAACCTTAACAAAGAATGAAAACAAAATCGACGAGAGTACCTCACCTTGCCTCAGGCCAACTGCATATTAAAAAAACGGAATAGGTGCTACATGATTTTACACAAGATTTTACTTTCTGATACATATCTCGTATGATTCTTAACAATTTACCTTGAATTCCGGATTTGTACATTTTTAACCAAACGGCATTTCGGTAGATTGAGTCAAAGCATTTAAACATATCGACAAAAATAACATAAAGACGTTTATTTTGGTTAAGATATTTTTGAATGACCGACAAGAGTATAAAAACGGCATCAACTGTTGATCTTCCCTTCCGAAATCCGAACTGAGCGTCCGAAATACTATTATTTTCGTTACAAAAAGATTCAACGCGCTTGTTTATTACAGTTGTCAATAATTTAGCCAAACAGCTTACAAGTGTTACACCTCGGTAGTTACTAGCATTTTCCGTATCCCCCTTTTATGTATAGGTACAATTATCCCCTCGGTCCACTTATCGGGAAAATACCCAGAGTTTAAAATAGCATTAAATATATCACACACATGTGATCCTATGATATCAACGCTTTCCATGAAATACTCGGTAAGCAAATTATCATATCCACATGATTTGCGCGATTTCAAAAACATAACGGCATTCACAATTTCGTCAGTGGTGATTGGTTTATCAAGTTCCGGAAACGGGACATCACAGTTATTAAAATCATTTGTGCGACAAAATTGCTCAGCCTCGTCATTTGAGCATTGCGAAATATCATTACTTAGTGTAGAGACATATTTAAAGAAATCATCATTAGAAATGTTGTTACTCTTTCTACTCTTATTGTTTTTAAAATGCTTCCAAAACTCTCGATGTTTAGCGTGCTTTAATTTCTCTAACTCGCAAAGCTTATTATTTTCAAACAACCGTTTCTTTTTATTTATTAAAGATTTATAATTTGCTTTTTGTGCGCAAAGTAAATGCCTACTCTCTGTTGTTTTGCAGAAATTAAAATTTCGCAGCGCTTGTAAATATATATTTTTAGCTTGAACACATTCATTATCGAACCAGTCAGCATGCTTAACATGTGCTGCATCATTAAAAGAAACATTCTTATGCGAGGAATGGTTTAAAAACAACGGATCGGCTACTTCACGTATAATTATTGTAAAAGAGTTATGCAGGGTATTTATATACTCCCTGTTTTGTAGATTACTACTATGACTACATGTCAAGTTATTAAGTTCGGTTAGTCGACTAATAATAGCACTTCTGAATTTATCCCGTTTAGATACATCCCATTGTATTTTCACATAATTTTCCCTTATCCCTTCCGGATAATCAAAATTGGCATGTAGCGAAAAACTAATTGGTGTATGGTCGCTATAAACGTTAAGATCTTCAACCGTAAAACTATTGATTCATGAAAAATTGCTTTCTTTTGTGAGCAGATAATCAATGAGCGACGCGCCTTGTTGCGTTATAAATGTAAACTTGTCAGTGTCGTGCAATCTACCGTTAAGAATGCGTAAATTGACAAAGATCAATAAGTTTAACACCATGACTGTTTACAATATTATATCGGGTGAGCCCCGGTACAGTGGTTCATCTGGAATATAATCATAATCATCAATGCAATGAGTCATTCTATCATGCATAATATAATCACATTTAGAGCCTACACGACTATTAAAATCTCCAACTATATAAACATATCCCAATGAGTCGTAAAAATTAATATCTGATTCTAAAACGTCAAATATATCAACATTAAAAATATTGTACGCTGGGGAATCTTCACCCCATACGTAAACACCACAAACATAAGCATCTTTGTCCATATGAAAAACAGTTTTATCCAATTTAATCCATATAACAGTGTCCAAATAGTTACGAATAATTTCCACACCATTAGAAATAGAATCTTTTATATAGATAACAGTTCCACCACTCACGCGCTTCGCGTTTCGATGCTAGAATTTTCTGTAGAAATTAAAAGATTTATAGCCGGGTATATCAACGACACTAGAGTCGGAAGTCCACGTTTCTAATAGAAAAATTATGTCATGTTTAGCAACAATATTAATAAAATCAACGCTGTCTCGTTTCAAAGCAGTAAGTCCATGTACGTTCCATGATAGTACGCGCAGCTCATCCCCGACGCACTCTTAGTCCCGAACTGGTTTCCCGTCGACAAACAGTGTGTCGTTCGCAATCCATGCCTTTTTACCTTGGCTGCGGGCTTCCTTCATTCGTGGCACCAACTTTCTGCGTTTGTCGGACACTTCCTTTGGGAACTGCTCGTTCACGTAGAACGGGGTACCCTTGAGCTCGCTCCCCTGGTGTAGTACAAGCTCTCTCTCCTTAAACAGAGTAAACTTTGCCACAATACTCCTGGGTCTACTGCCACCTTCACGCTTAGGCCCCATTCTGTGCACTCTCTCAAATATTTGGTCACAGTGACCAATTTCTGGTCACAAGTGGAACGCCGCGGCTATATAAAGTGACCAAATTTTGGTCTAAAAAAGTAAGATTAACATTAACAATAGTAACTTTGGCATTGAACCATTGAATTTTGAGACATAAGTAAAAGCTTATACTAAGTTCTTTTAAATATGGAGTAATTGAACTATCAAATCTAACGTTAACCACCGTATTACGTTTAGAGGAGCATCATTGAATTTTTAACATCCATTGTTTTCTATTATTTGACTACGCTACTTTGTCAAGACTGTTAAATCCGATGAATATTAAGTTTTATTTAATGTATCGGAAGTATGCATTTTGTTTATCAGTACCCAGTTATAACCGTTTATTGTGGATAAACCCGTTGAACATTTCGTATCGGAATTGCGTTGTGAATCTATAGTACCACGGAACGCACAATACTACAAAAACGAAAGAAGAGCTAAATGTCTAAAAAAAACTAAATTAATTAATTGCGGAAATTATTTGTGGATGCGGTGCCGTTTGATAAAAAAATACACGGTTGACTAGAAGCCGATTCTTATCATCCAGGGATGACTAGAATCCAATTCATGTCACCCTGGGGTGACATAAACTTGATAAAGCCGATTCTAGTCACAAAGGGTGACTACCGTCGGCTTGAAGTCACCGCAGGGTGACATGAATCGGCTTTTAGTCACCCCCGGTTGACTTGTGGGCCTTTTCAGGTCGACAATGACACAATGAGCTCTTATTACATACATTCAATAACTGATACATGGGTTTCGCTGTTTTGATATATTCTGTTCTAAAATTTTGATACCTCACTGTCAATGGAAAACATCTTTTTGTGTACATCATTGATTGGTTGTGAAATCATCAAATTTTTCTTCCTTTTTTACCAGTAAACAATCTAGTTTATATCAATGTGGTACGTCGGCATTATTATTTATAAATCCGTAGTGAAATCTGTGTTTGATATATGATACATATGCCATTATTATTTGTGACCGGGTCGACTTTCTCCCGATTTGTTTAGTGCTTTATAACCCGTACTTATTATTTTAACATGATATTTTTGTGAGTGTAGTCACATGATCAAATCGGAGGGAAAAGCTGGCAGCCATTTGTCTGTTCTCTAAAAAAAACGAGTCCAAGTTCACTCTAGTGGTCAGTATTGGTTCTTGTGTTTGGATTTTATTGTATGTAATTGAAAACGGTTGCAATGCATTGTCTTCTTTGTATTTCGTTTGAGGTTTGAACCATAGGCGCTCGATGTCAATGACAATGTTTTGTTAAGGTTCATGTAAACAGTAAAGACTTTAGTCTTTACTAAAACTTTACTAAAGTGTAAAAAGGCTCATTTTTCACATAGGAATAGTTCAATAAATATTATAGCAAATACTTCAATTTATATGTCAATAGGCTTGTAAATACTTGTAGAACAGATCAGTAAATGCTAATAAAAAAATATTATGCAAAATGTTGCTTTTGAAGAAATATACAGCGCATGCATGAAATTATCAAAATAACAAACAGAGTTAAATTGAACAAAGTCCTTTGGTCAAAATATTGTATACACTTAATGTTAGGTACTACAAATGAAAAGTCCACACAACACACACCAACAATCCTAAAATATCCAAAAGGAAAACATCAAAGAATGTCAAAAGTTAACAAAATAATTGGGAAACTACTTTTAGTATGGTGGACTTTCCGGGTGGCAGACGTCTCTCCCCCAAGACGTTTCCTCCCCAGACGTTTGCATAATATGTAAATGTATATTAGCAGTAGTTATTTGTAATAAAGTGAAAATAAAGTATTAGTATATTAATTGAGTGCATTTTCAGGGGTTCCACTGGCCCAAAAAAAGTTGTCGCCACTTTTTCGCGGCGTGAATACTGTCGGTTATTCCACCTTATTAATAAGAACAATCATTTCAAGAAACCTTACTACATTAATGTCATTGACTATATTATCACTTTAAAAAGTATGTTATTTCATAAAAAAAACAATAAGTACCTTCATAAGTCATACCTTTATAAGTCTTAATAAGCTTTATTTGTATATAAATAACATTTTTTCAACTTGATAAACAACACAGATAACCAAAATAATATAATAATGTTAACAGCAATGTATTAAACAGTATGCTGCATAAATGTTTCGAAATTAATTATTTAAACATAAAATCACACCAATGTTCATCATTTGAAAGGGAATCAGAAAATAAAGCATCTCACTTCAAAGTGTTTAACAGTTATATTTGGTCATTTGGACATGATATACATCAGCTTCTGTTGTTAACAAGTTTTCTGTTAGTGGTGGATGATTTCCGGGTTCAATTAAATGACTGTTGTTCACGCCTTTTTCCTGACAGAAAGGCCCAGATAATTGCCACCATCCATTCTAGTTGCCTGAAATAACATAAAACATATTTTTACAAACTATCAACATCAAACCAACACATAAATGTCCCTATCTTTAAATGTCCGAATTTAACATATCCGAAATATAGTACATCGAGTGAATGTTTTATATTTAATTTAGAAATTGTTATCTTAATCAATTTATATCCTTCTCAGAACATTACAATTATGAATCTATTAAACAGAAATGCTCACAAATACCTGTTGAAACAAGTTTTTATTTGTTGATGTTGAGAAATTAAATGCTTTTGCCAGCCCCTTGGTTTTGAATTTAACAAAGAAATAGCGGCCCTAATAATCATTATAATTATTGATCGTCGTGACAATTTGTCCCCGTGTTACTTAACTTATTGCTCAATATCATAAAGGAGCCGTTAATCCGATAATAACCCCCATAAAACTTGACAATAGCAGTAAAAACACCGTTTGTAACACTTACACGCTTCGGTGATTTCTAATGCATTCTGCACTGTAGGTCCCTTACATCGTCGTAAATCAATATTTACAACTGACAGACGCTGGCCGCTAATGCTCGGTCGCGTGCTTTCGACTAGCAGTACATTTTCGGATAGGATTTTACCGATTTTTTGAAATTCGCCACTTTTAAAAAATTGGAGCCACATTTAAAAATTTAGCGCCATTTGGCGCCAATGGCGATCGACAGCGGAACCCCTGCATTTTATGTGTAAAAAATTGATGTAAGTTGAGTCCTGACTGATTAAAATGTTAATTAATGATTTTATATGGTTGTTTAGGGAAGCCTCTAACAAATCTAACAATTAAATAGATCTAATTATACTTGATTTTATAAGTGCCTTAAATTGTTCTTGCATTAATTAAGCTCATTGAAAAATTGAGTAAAATCAAAGCTTTGATGTTCTTTGATGGTCATTTTAAATGGAATAGTATGTTACAAATTAAAATAATTATAACTATTGTATTTATCAATTGAGTAAAAGCACACTTTTGATGGTCATTGTAAGTGGAATAGTATGTTACAAATTAAACAATTATAACTATTGTATTAATCAATTGAGTAAACGAACACCTTTTATGTTCTTTGATGATCATTTTAAGTGGATTGGTATGTTACAAAGTAAAGAATTACTATTATTGAATTAATGAATTAATTTTGCTACAAACAAATACAATTATACCTATATATACTAAAAACATTTTACACTGATTCATTCTGTTATTAGAATTAACTGCAATAATATTATTCATACGTATCATAGTGATTGACCTTTTCAGAGTTTGTGAATTGGATATAATATTTTCTTAGTGTTCTTGTGTTATAATTCATAATGTCGGATCTTTGTTTAGATTGTAAGAATTAAAGGCATAAAATGATAGTTACATAATGAAGATATGCCATAAGTTATGATTTTTAAAAATGAATAATAACTATAACATATTTGGATTTTTATTTTGAGTAAATTAAATTGTTATATGACATTAAAATTATAATTTATTACAGCCAGTATTGAATTGTAGTTCTCAAAAATAATTTTGATAAATAACTTATCAAAGTGTCATAGATCTTTACTAATACCATTTACCTTCCAATTTAAAATTAATTTAATTTGTAGCCAAAAAAATGTGACAGCATTTTCATCATTTGGCTAATATTATATAACAACCACACCTACCATTATACAAGATATTAGGCACTTAGGGTGCAATAAACAAGCATTGATTACCGGTAGATTAGCAAGTGTAGTACACAAGATAACAGCTAGATTATGGGTGCAATATACAGGCCCTTTAATCAGCATGGATGAGATTAGGTGACAGGGGGATAAGATGAGATTAGCACATTAATATTTTTGCATTTAAAACACCATTAGACACTTGTTACCAGATTTAAAATGTTGTTGTTCATGATATTGTGGAGTGTGATACTGAGCTGCTTAGATTTGGTGTCTGTAGAACTGATATATTTTATATTTATGTATTTAAAACACTTTTTTGAATTTGTAAAATTATTAACTTTTCCTTAAATTCCACAAATTCATTAAATAAAAAAGTTTTTTGTTGCTTTTAAATATAATTAATATTATTGAGTAAAATTATTAAAATATCAATAAGTTTTGATAACATTTGCTAATTATACCAATAATGAAATAATGCACAAGGAAAGTGCAATTCTGTTTTAATTAGTCTGAACTAGTTATTAGTAAAAATTAAAATATCAGTGACATCCAATCATTTTATTATATACATACATATAAATGCATGAAAAAAAAAATGTTGACAATTATATAGTTTATTTATTTATTTTAATTTATCATATTTAACTGTTACAAGGAAAACAGTTTTGAAATTAATATAAATGTGATTTAACCATTTTATCAATTCACCAATGGACCATATTTAATTGGATTAATTGGATTAAAAACAACAAACAACTACAGTTCCTCAACACTAATGATTTACATGCATTCCATTCACAGTTAAACCAAAAAGATAATCAAACAAGCTGCTTCATAAATAAAGTTAATTGAAAACTTCATAAATTAAATAATCATTTTGATAATAAATCAAGAATAAACTTCAACCAAACAATTATACATTTATTGGGGGGGAAACGTCTGCACTTAAACCACAGTGGGGGGGAAACGTCTGGGGAGGAAACGTCTTGGGGGGAGGAAACGTCTTGGGGGTGAAACGTCCGAAAACCGACTTTCCAGTGAACCTTTATTGTCAAATTTACTTATTTACTCGCAAAACAGTACTCATTATAGTCACGAAATGACACTAATACAAAAATTAACTATATTACCAAAAGGCATAAACGTGTATTGTTAATTTGAAATATATAAGACTCGGAAAGACGACTAATTTGCTACCTTAAAACAAATAACAACATGTTTATGTCACTGCTCGAACACCATACCTGTTCGTCAAACACGTGGGGCGTAAATCATCCGGTTTAAAGGAAGCCGACATAATATTTTAATAAACGATCTAGGCATAATATTTATGGGATCGAAAAATTAATTATACAAATATTGGGCTCACGTTACTCCTATAAATATGAGGTCGATTTACATCGACCTCATATCGTTTAACGTTATTTTGCAATAGCATCGTTCCGACATGAATTCATGTCGGAAGCTTTAACAGCATCAAATTCATATAACAGCACAGAATAATCATGCAATAAATTATTAAACATAAAATATAAACATTATTTTACTAATTGCATTAGAAGAATGTTTATACAAACTTACAAGTAATGATAGTCCAGACCTTAAAACACTATCACTGTTCAAATTCCATATTGTTGCCATATAGCACTGTGTAAATTGAAAGTTGCATAATGTTACCTCATTGGTCGGTTATAAATATATTGTTTCTCTATATATAGTATTCGATTTAGACGAAAATAATAATTTACGTGGAATGTCATATTAGTTTACCATTAAAACTTTGATCTTGCTGTGTGTGTTTATGGACGTTATTAATTATGTTATACTTATTTTTGTATTTCAATAAGAATTAGAACGTATAGCCCTTTTTGTTAACTGTTTTTAGCAAACGATTCGCGGCTTATTAAGTTAAGACACGGAAAATAGTTAAAGCAACACTTTCATTTAAAGGTCAGAGCTCCAGATAAGGTTTTGTGAAATTCTTAAATTACTACCAGATTTTCAAAAAGAATTCTTAACTCTGTAATTTTCTTCTTAACGTTACTACTAAGTTTTGGAAAATAATTCTTATTTTTTATAAATGACCTAAAAAAAAAAAATAATGGTTATTTTCATGCAAAAAAAAACAAAATTAACATACTAGCAACTTTATTTATACGAGTTTCAGTATAATACAATTTTATTTTTCAAATACCTTCATATGCCAAAACTATTCTTGATTGCATGCCTTAGATGAATTTTGTCATATTTCACAATTAAAACGGGTCTCCCCTTCAATCTTTTCAACGATTAGACACGGGACTTGTCCCTTTCACTCGTTCAATGTTTTCTTTTTTTTGTGTTTAAGTTTGGACCCGTCGTGTCGCGTTTTTGTTTAGCTTTTCCGACTGTGTCGGAAACTGAACATACAGCATCGTATAAGATCTTTTCTATTATGTCTTTCTAAACATTAAACTTCGGCTCACTTTGCGTACAATATGTTAAAAGCGTGTTTTTGGACGCTTTGCAGTTTTTTAGGACGCTCTCTGGGCACCGCCATTAGTTTTTAACAGATAGACTGTATACGCCGCTTTTATTGGAAAAAATGCGCTTTGTTAAACAAACCCGTTAACCATTCTATATAAGCACCGCAAAGATCTTTAATACGTGAAAAGAACTCAATAAAAATCGATAAGAACCGATGTAAAAATAATGTTCGTAACTTGATTTTGTAATTCTTAATGGTACGACAAGATTTTAAAATAAATACGTAACGGACTTAAAAATAATTCGTAATTACGAAAAAACGGCCCTTATCTGGAGCTCTGAAGGTTTAATGTGAACAATATTAAATGAAACCTTTTTTGGTATTAATGTATTTTATTGACATGTTAAATTCGATACTTGAAATGGTGTTTTGTCTTTAAAAAGATGTCGCTGATATTGTTAATTTCAATAACTGTTAATATTCTCAATGTTGTATATGAAATTGAATAGTTTCACTGAGTTGTATTCCCGCCTAAAATCCGATATCGTAAAACGCGCAACGGTTAAGAATAAGGTCTGAATAAGTTTAAGTCAGGGTTTTTTTTTTAGAAAAAGGGGAAGACGCTGGACGCTGGGTAAAAGGGGAAAATGGAGCGCGAAAGAAACATATTTGGGGGAAAAAAAACCCTGTTCATTTCAATGTCTATAACTCACCTACAAACTTCAGGGGGGGGGGGGGTTTAGAAAAAGAGGCATGTCTCTGACCTTTTTGTTCTTAAACACATGAACAAGTATGATATTAAAGTCAAAGTCCTAAATAAAGTTGCAGGTGTAGATCTAATAATGGGAAATGTTTTCAACTGGGGCCGGGGAACGATGTCAATATTATGATTTCAATTTCATGATGAATGGGTTGACGATCTAGATCTGCTACAGTATTGGAAGGGAAAGGTGCGGCAGCTGCCGATTGTCTACTTTCACTTTCACAATAATCCGACAGTATTAATCGATGTTGATTACATGTACCTTTCGAATCCTGCTGGGTTTCAACAGTTTTTGATGATTCATTCTTAAAAAAATGCGTCAACGCAATTAATATTTTCTGAGTCCGAACGTTTTATTTTGTTCGTGTATGAATGCCAATTGTGAGACTTTTTTCTGTTTTGACGTTTATATTTTGGCTTTCACATAACCCGGATGAAAATTCGACTGGTTTCCGGTAATTAATTGACGAAACACCCTTCTCGCGCAAGACCGGAATCATAATCCGGGCCATAACTATGTCGTTCATTGTCAGATTTATGGTTGTTTCGACAATGGCCCCTCAGTCAGTAAGATTATAGGGTGGTGGTTTTCTGGAAAAAAAACATGGCGGCCATTTTGATTATTTACGATTACACAACATATTTTTACCAATTTAGCAGCCAGGATAGCGTTGTATCAATGTATAACGCGCATCAACTTTTTAATTTGATTTTTGGAGGTAAAAAACTGCGCGCTATACGTGGAAACCTACGGTATATGGCTATATATAACACTTATTTATTTATACTTACAATATAGTCATTGTATTATTCAGTGTCGCACGTTGACAATGCATCTGTCATTTGTTTTCCTATAATTTTGCGCGCGATAAGATTTTCAATTTTATTCATGCTATAAATACATTGAATGCAATGGGATCTTCATTAATTGTCGTATGACAAATAATTAAATTCTTCATTTGTTTAATGATTCTATTTTATTATAATTTGTTACCGTATTAAATACGCTCTCTTTCTCTTCATGGATATCTTTTATCGTAAAGATCAATCGAGTGCAATATAATAGTTTGGAAATTATGATTATGAAAATCGGTGCGTTATATACCTCAGATTGTATGATTGCGTTCTGTAAGTTTGCAACCAATCAAATTACTAAACAATTAATGTATGCATCATATTGACCTATCAAATACAAGGTTAGTCACTTTATGTTAATTAGTGTTGGAGGTATAATGCCATATGCGTCAATTTATCCCCCAATTAACCGCTTAATAAACACAAGTATCGTCTGTCAGTTAGTCGTAGGCTATTTACAGCACCAAGCCATGTGTAAGCCAGTAAGGGGTCAGTACTATCTGTACGATGTATCAATAAAATCGCGAATTAACGGCTAGATAACGGGTACACATGTTGATAGTCAGTCGGCAATAAACAAACTGTCATCTTTTTTTCTCAATAGTGTTTGCACAACAATTGGAGTTTTACGAGAATTTGACAAGTGTTTGTTTGCCACAATTATTACGGTGGTGAAATTATTATGGTATACTGGTAATTAGATGCCCTGTTTTCTGTAAACACTGAAACAAATAGGTGCATTATTTTAAAAAAAAAACAGGTACAAATTTTGAAGAATGACGTTTGGTTACCCTGCATTCCCTGAAAATAGAACAACATATGCAAAACATAGAAATGAAAGTGATACATTTAAATAAATAAAAGTTTATTTTGGATTTTTACAACAAACGCTTCCAAACTAATCAAATTAATGACATAAGCGACCTAACGCTTATTCTTCACCGCCACAGTAAACACAATCCGCAGTACATTGCTACAAATAGAAAAAATAATAGAACACTGATAGAAGTTTTTACTTATTTATACACATATGTTTAAAGAAATCTATATTTTTAATTTGTATTCGATAATAAACTCGCGAGTATTCCAAACAGATAGATTAAAACATAATGATTTAAGCGGCGTATCTGCTGTCAAAATGAAAGTAGTTTCTTATCGTCACCAGAAATACGGTTATCAAGTCGCAAAAATCGGTAAAAAAAAATCATTTTTTTTTTAAAGGCCGCTCTTATAAGACGACCTCCCCACTTTATCCCTTAAAATTTCAGGAAAAAAACCCGTCTTATAAGCGAAGATGTACGGTATGTCAAACTGTCAATTCACACAGATTTGCGAGATTTTTAGGGTCTTTGGTCATTTGTTTACATGTTCAGTATAGAAAATCACCTGCTTACATGAAAACTTTGGATTAACCCTTTCCCCGATAGATGCGTATAATCCCGAGTCTATCGATTCCCCGATACATGCGTTTATTACCGTCTCTATCGATTACCGCATAGATGCGAATGTGTCCGTGTCTATCCATTACCCGATAATCCCGTATATTCCCAATGTCCATTTTCAAATGCAAATTCTGATTGATATTGACGACAAAAGTGCTAAAAAAACTCATTAACACAAACATCGGACATTTTTCTCAAGTATGACATGAATTTCGGCATATGTTTATATTTAAAGATTTGAGGTGTCCAATCGGTACAAGGATAGTCCAACACGTGTAAATAACTTAATGTGGTGTGCGCGCATCGTGTACAGTTAATGTTCTGTTACAAATTGTAGCCAGAAATAAATACACGTATATGCCCATGATATTTCCGTGTCAAGTCTTTGTTTGGACAAAAAGCGCGCGAAAATAGGCGTGGGTGTATTTATAACAAAAACTGCGTAGCGCAGACAGCAACGTAAAAGCTTCGTAGTGAATTTCCATTTAAGTATTGGGGCATCTCGCAAATGATTTTGACATTTTCCTGAATAAAATAAAAGTAATAAAGGCTGTATCATTTTCATATTTTAGTTCCTTCAATATTGCAACAATTATTGTACTGTATCTGATTGCACGCAAAGTGCCGTGTACAGTTCATGAATATTCTTTTACAACGACCAATTAACAGCGTCATCTATATTTAGATTTTATGCAATATGTACAAGTCATTTTCTGGAAATTGGGAGAAAGTAAAAGTGATTTTTCGAAAATAGACCAACGTTTTTTTCCATTTAATTTGTCATAATTATTTATATTTTATGTTGTCTGTGTATGTTTGTTTAGTTCTCATTTATCTTATGAAAATTAATATCGTAATGATAAATGTTTAAAGCAAGTCCCGTTTCCGAGATCATTTACGAGAATTACTTCGATATATGTACTGACAAATATAATCATGGTTTTGACAGACGACACCTGCTAATTTAAAGTTGGTGTTTTTGTAATACACAGGATATTGGATTATCGCTGCTTGATTGGGCAATAAAACAAAGACGCAGTCGGCGGTTTTCAGTAGGCCTTTTGTACTGACCAACATAATAATTAATAATGCATGTGCTTATCTAACATTTAGGGATAAAACACACGGGATACTAGACACTTTGGGCTTGTTTGGGCCATAAAACGCAATCCCGGTGGCTTTTTTCAGAAGCACACGTGTCCAGAAACTAACGAATTCGGGTAATAAAGCGCAGAGATTATGATCTGAAAACTGCATGAAGTCTGAAATTAAAACAAAATGCCGACAAATCCAAAGATTAATCGCCTAATGTTACAATTCAATATTTTAAGGTGGGGTTCTCACTGCATTTCTTGTTGCATTCGCATACGCTTGTATTACTTGTTATAACTTATATCCTCGTATTATTTATTAGAATACAGACTTAAAATTTATAGGGTTGGAATGAGAATTTATTTCTCTACAATATTTACATTGACACAAATGATGTAAAATGCAAGAAACTAAGTGAAAATTAAGCCTAAACAAGACAGGTGTAACAGTTGAGAATGCAGGGTTTTTTTTGGCCCGATTTTATAGCCGAAATTCGGCTATGTTCCCAATCCCAAAAAGTATACTTTTTTCCCCCCCCAAATTTTTTTTTTTTTAGAAAGAAATCTTATGTGTATTTTATCTAAATTTTAATTCAATTACATCTAACAAAGTATTATATTATTTTTTCCTTTTAATTTGAATGATTATAAAGAGTTAAATCAAATTTAGTATTTCCCTAATCAGCGGACTTTTCATGTGGAAAAAAAGGCTAATGAATTTATTTTCCCAATTTAATGAAAATGCCGTTAAAATTCCCAATTCCAAAGCCATGGGCTATCTTCCCAAAAAGTGGAAAAAAAACCTGGAATGTTTCCATTATTTTCCCAATAACCCTATTGAGATGGTGTAGTCAGGCTTATCAGCTGTATATGGAGTCATTGTTATGGTCTATCAGGGAAAGGGTTAAATTATCAAAATAAAAACAATGTTGCAAACTGTGTTTATATTAATTGGTAAGTATTAATTAAAAGACGACGTTTTGTTTGTCGTAAATCAACGAGTTTTCTATACAACAACTACTACTTCTACAACCACGTCGGGATCGATCTATCTTGGTTGTTTGTTTTATTGTTAATATTATACTAAATGTACATGTATGTACTTGCAATAAATGTAATTTTATTTGAAAATCAGGAAGTCAAACAAAATTAAATTGATCGTTATCTCGTAAAACGCGGAGTTTCCCCCGCGTTGCCAACGCCGAGGGCTGCTGCGTCGGTTTATCAGTTTTGCCGATCGTTAACCGCCGCATCCAAAATCATGCAAATGCCGCGTCTGGCGGGATTTTCTTAATCTCCCTCTAGGTCAATCACCGCGGAGTATGGAGGGAAATTGGGAAAACGCGTGGAGTGTACTGTATTTGGACTAGGCACACGTACATATTAAACCAAGTGAACATTTACCTTATTATAAAAGTCTTGTCATCGATAAAAAATGCATTTGTTATTGTCTTGTCATGTTTACCTGTTCAGCTAGCCATTATTTGCCGGAAATATATTCGAAAAATATTTCTTTTCAATTTCGACAATTTATTAAATATTATTGATTCGTTAATTTGTCTTAAGTTTTTATAATTTGTTTATGAGGTATTTTCAAGTTATTTAATCAAATAAATAAAATATGTAAGCAATATTTAATAAATTCGTAAATGCGGATCAATACAATTTGCTGACAGAGATGAACGACAGATGAAATTAAATCGGGAGGAGACTTAAATGTATCAAGATTCTATTGAATTAGTGAATTTCACGTAAGCGTCATTGTTATGGAGATAATAGGAAAATGATATTGTTTCATGAACTATATTTCATAACGTCATAACTCCTCTTGATCGCATGCTATGCAATTGGAAACTTAGACTTTTTCCAAAATCTATAAATAGCAACTCATGGTATAAACATGTTCATTTTGAAATTCGCATAGTGTCGTTGTGGGGCTTTATTGACGCATTTCAATGGTAGTAGTACCTTAAATATAACTGGCCAATACTGTTGGTGGTTTTATTTGGTTCATGTGTGTTCTTTTTAATGGATTTGAGAATTTGCCATATACTGGATAATTTTTCTAATAATGACATTATTACTAAGATTTGTGATTTTTTTTCTTGAAAATGTATACATATGTAGAAATAATATATAATTTTTTAAACCATATGTAAATTTCATTTATTTATTTTGGGTATTACTGATCATTTTTATATTTTTAAATTTCTTCAATGTGGGGTCATTTTGTCACTTAACATGAACCTTAATTTATTGTTTTTTTTAGTTATAATGCATACACATGCTAAATTAATAAAATCTTTCGACAAAACGTCTTGTTAAAAAAAAGATAGCTCGACTATGTATCTATAGATATTGACAAGTTAAATCACTCGCCATTTTCTAAAGCAACGGAAGTGCGTCATATTAATAATTAAATCGCTGTCATCCCGCTCGCTTATTGATATACCGGCGCAGGCCGGGAACCTCGCTCTTTATACACAATAACAGCCACTTAACACTGGGCTCCAGATTTGATTTTTGACGTGCTGATTTTTTTTCTGGAAATTACCATGGCAAACAAATGGGTAAGGAATGACTCATGTGTATGCAGTTTACAATATATTTTGTTGATTGCCCCATTAATTATGAGAAACAATAGTTACAGGGATTTATCACTTCCTCTGTGGATGTTTCTGTTGAAACTGAAAGTAGATAAAGAAAGAGTGAGGTTCCCGGCCTGCTCGCGCATTTCAATAAGCGAGTGGGGTGACAGCGATTTAATAATGCATAATGACGCACTTCCGTTGCTTTAGAAAATGGCGAGTGATTTACCTCGTCAATATCTATGTACATTTTATAGTCAAACTATCTTTTTTTTAAGAAGACGTTTGTTGGAAGATTTTTATTAATTTAGTATGTGTATGCATTATAATAAACAATGGGTAATTAAAAAAAAAAATAACATTGTCCAGGGTTTGCCAAAACTTGAAAAATTTGTCAGTCATTCAGACTGACAGACTTGAAATTTTTGTCCGTCCGAATCAGTTTCTGTCAGTCCCACTGTCTGACTAAACTATAACAGCAAAACACAACAAAAGAGAGTACCTTTTAGATGTTTATGGGTTTTTATCACATTAAAATACAATAAAAACATGTTCAAAGTCGATATAATTAAACAATTATTCTATTAATAATAAACCAATGGCATACTTTTAAGACTTTTTTTTTGTCAAACAGTTTTTTAGCCTGCACAGCCTTACAAATCCATGTTCTTGAAAAGTTAGGGTGACCAGGGCCCTCAATCCATTTTAGGGAAAGCGGGTTGCTACCCTCACGAGGGGGAATTTTCGCGGCGTTTCCCTTTTTGGGAGATTTTTTACTTACTTACTCATTATTACATTTGTACATGTTTGCACTATGTTAATTTCTTTTTTCATAATTAAGTATGTTTATCAAGATTAAATTGAAATAAAATTATAATATAATAATCATGAGACTCATCTTTAAATTATTATTTTTTTATGCCCCCCTTCGAAGAAGAGGGGGTATATTGCTATGCTCATGTCGGTCTGTCGGTCAGTCTGTCGGTCCGTCCACCAGGTGGTTGTCAGACGATAACTCAAAAACGCTTGGGCCTAGGATCATGAAATTTTATAGGTACATTGATCATGATTCCATGATTTGCAGATGACCTCTATTGATTTTGAGGTCACTAGGTCAAAGGTCAAGGTCACGGTGACCTGAAATAGTAAAATGGATTTTGAATGATTACTCAAGAACGCATACGCCTAAGATCATGAAACTTCATGGGTAGATTGATCATGACTTGCAGATGACCCCTGTTGATTTTGAGGTCACTAGGTCAAAGGTCAAGGTCACGGTGACCCGAAATAGTAAAATGGTTTCCGGATGATAACTCAAGGAAGCATACGCCTAGGATAATGGAACTTCATGGGTAGATTGATCATGACTCGCAGATGACCTCTATTGATTTTGAGGTCACTAGGTCAAAGGTCAAGGTTACGGTAACCCAAAATAGTAAAATGGTTTTCGGATAACTCAAGAACGCATACGCCTATGATCATGAAACTTCATAGGTACATTGATCATGACTTGCAGATGGCCCCTATTGATTTTGAGGTCACAAGGTGAAAGGTCAATGTCACGGTGACCCGAAATAGTAAAATGATTTTCGGATGATAACTCAAGAACGCTTTTGCCTAGGATCATGACACTTCATAGGTACATTGATCGTGACCCGCAGATGACCCCTATTGATTTTGAGGTCACTAGGTCAAAGGTCAAGGTCACAGTGACAAAAATCATATTCACACAATGGCTGCCACTACAACGGACAGCCTATATGGGGGGCATGCATGTTTTACAAACAGCCCTTGTTTTTTTTTTTTAAATCCTACGGGGAATTTTTCTCCCAAAAAAGGGGAAAAAATTATACTTTTCAGGTGGGGGACTGCGGCCGAATTTAGGCCGCAGATTTTATAGATTGAGGGCCCTGGTGACACCCAATCAAGTTTGACTTAATTGCACACGCCCATTCACACTTTGGATTACTTCAATTTCTGTTTATTAGCCAATTTCACAAGTTCTAAAACAACACCTAGCTATTGTTAAAATATTTTGTCTTAGCTGAGGTGGTTGATTTCCAGATTCAATTAAATGAATGTCTTGCACACCTATTTCTTGATAGAAAGGCCCATGATAATTACCACCATCCATTCTTGTTGTCTGAAATAACACAAAACATTGTGCTACATACTAATTTTTATCAACAACAAATCAACACCTAAATAACCCTATGTCCGAATTTTAAAATATCCGAAATATTGTACATCGGGTGAAAAATCTAATATTGATTTCAGAAATTGTTGGTATGTACATTAAAATATATCCTTCCCAGAACAATATAATAATGAAACTATTTAACAAAAAGCTCACAAATGCCTGTTGAAACAAGATTTCTAATCCAACTTTAAACATCAAAACATCAAAATGAAGGTAAGAAAAAAAGGATTTTGACAGAAGTTGAACAAAACGCATGTACTTTCTATTAATCCAATAGCATATTATACACTTTGAGTGATCTTTTTGAAATCATTTTTCATTTGATTGTGTCGGTCAGTCGGACCGATTATCTTAATTCACTTGTCGGTCCCGAGAAAAAATTGCCGGTCTGGACTGGCAGACCGACGGTTTTGGCGAACCCTGATTGTCAGAGCTCCAGATAAGGGTCGTATTTTCGTAATTACGAAATATTTTCAAGTCTGTTACGTATTTATTTTAAAATCTTGTCGTACCATTAAGAATTACAAAATCAAGTAACGAATATTATTTTTACATCGGTTCGTATAGATTTTTATTGAGTTCTTTTCGCATATTAAAGATCTTTGCGGTGCTTATATAGAATGGTTATCAGGTTTGTTTAACAAAGCGCTTTTTTTCCCAATAAAAGCGGCGTATACAGTCTATCTGTCAAAAAACAATGGCGGCGCCCAGAGAGAGCGTCCTAAAAAACTGCAAAGCGTCCAAAAACACGCTTAAATGTTTAGAAAGACATTATAGACAAGATGCGTTTGTGAAACACAATGTCCCCCTATATGACGTTTGACCTTGTAGGATGACCTTGACCTTGTAGGATGACCTTGACCCTTCACCACTCAAAATGTGCAGCTCCATGAGATACACATGCATTTCAAATATAAAACTGCTAGCTTCAATATTTCAGAAGTGACATTACATGAGCAATTTTGACCCATATATTTGACCTTGAAGGATGACCTTGACCTTGACCTTTCACCACTAAATATGTGCAGCTCCATGAGATACACATGCATGCCAAATATCAAGTTGCTATCTTCAATATTGCAAAAGTACTCATAAAATGAGCGATATTGGCCACATATATTTGACATCTGACCTTGAAGGATGACCTTGACCGTTCCTTTCACCACTCAAAATGTGCAGCTCCATGAGATACACATGCATGCCAAATATCAAGTTGCTATCTTGAATATTGAAATACTGCAAAAGTGTACATTAAATGAGCGATTTTGACCCATATATTTGACCTTTGACCTTGAAGGATGACCTTGACCTTGACCTTTCACCACTCAAAATGTGCAGCTCCATGAGATACATATGCATGCCAAATATCAAGTTGCTATCTTCAATATTGCAAAAGTTATTGCAAATGTTAAAGTTGGCGCAATCCAACCAACCAACAGACCAACAGACAGGGCAAAAACAATATGTCCCCCACTACTATAGTGGGGGACATAAAAAGTTCTTATATGATGTTGTATGTTCAGTTGGCGACACAGTCGGAAAGGCTAAACAAAAACGCGACACGCCGGGTCCAAACTTAAACACAAAAAAAAACATTGAACGAGTGGAAGGGACAAGTCCCGTGGCTAATCGTTGAAAAGATTTAAGGGGAGATCCGTTTTAAGTGTGAAATATGTAAAAATTCATCTAAGGCATGCAATCTAAACACAGTTTGGGCATATGAAGGTATTGGAAAAATACAATTGTATACATGTAATACTAAAAAGACACTGTTGAAATCGTATAAATAAAGTTGCTAGTATGATTATTTTGAATTTTTTTTGCATGAAAATAACCATTATTATTTATTTTTAGGTCATTTAAAAAAAAAAGAATTATTTTCCAAAACTTAGTAGTAACGTTAAGAATAAAATTTCATAGTAAAGAATTCTATTTTACAATCTGGTAGTAATTTAAGAATTTCACAAAACCTTATCTGGAGCCCTGATTGTCATTGACATCCAGAGCCTATGGTTTGAACATTTTTAATGTTCAACTCACATGATTTCGCGAATGACAGCAAATTAATAAATTCACTTTTAGAAAGCAACTTATACACTGAGTTGAAACACCATAATATCTGTTTGCATGCTCGAATTTACAGCACCAGCAGGTTAAAAGAGGAGAGACTGAAGTGAAAGAGAAAGGGACTCAATTCCATAAATTGGTAAGAATTGTAGAAATTGTATCAATGTGTTGAATGATATATTTTTAACTCATTATTATGCCCCCCCTTTGAAGAAGAGGGGGTATATTGTTTTGCACATGTCGGTCCGTCCGTATGTCCGTCTGTCCACCAGATGGTTTCCGGATGATAACTCAAGAATGCTTAGGCCTAGGATCATGAAACTTCATTATGACATAGGTACATTGATCATGACTCGCAGATTACCTCTATTGATTTTGAGGTCATTAGGTCAAAGGTCAAGGTCACGGTGACCCGAAATAGTAAAATGGTTTCCGGATGATAACTCAAGAACGCTTAGCCTAGGATCATGAAACTTCATAGGTACATTGATCATGACTCGCAGATGACCCCTATTGATTTTCAGGTCACTAGGTCAAGGTCACGGTGACCCGAAATGGTTTCTGGATGATTACTCAAGAACGCTTATGCCTAGGATCATGAAACTTTAAAGGTACATTGATCATGACTCGCAGATGATCCCTATTGATTTTCAGGTAAAAGGTCAAGGTCACAGTGACTCGACTTAGAAAAATGGTTTCCGGATGATAACTCGAGAACGCTGACGCCTAGGATCATGAAACTTCATAGGTACATTGACCATGACTCGCAGATGACCCCTATTGACTTTCAGGTCACTAGGTAAAAGGTCACGGTGACTTGACACAGTAAAATGGTTTCCGCATGATAACTCAAGAAAGCCTACGACTAGGATCATGAAACTTCATAGGTACATTGATCATGACTCGCAGATGACCCTTATTGATTTTCAGGTCACTAGGTCAAAGGTCAAGGTCACAGTGCCAAAGAACGTATTCACACAATGGCTGCCACTACAACTGACAGCCCATATGGGGGGCATGCATGTTTTACAAACATCCTTTGTTTTTAAGGTTTTTGATGCTGCATTTGTGTATTTATGATTATTTTTGTCATTGTTGTACCTAAATCTTATATGAGTAGTTGAGTCATATAAAATAAATGTTAAGGCCACTAGAACAGAACAATTGTTTTATTGTTAAGCATTCTATTGTTTTATATATTTCAGATCCTGATTTATACTGTAGGATTAACTGCTATTTGAATTTTCGTCTGCATGTATTTCATAAAGGACTGAAAAGTATTTCTACATTATTAAAAGAAGTGAACTGTGAACTATCTTATTTATGATGTCTTGTTTATTGGGATACAACACAGCCGTAACCATCCGGGTTACAGTATTATAGACTATTTTAACAGAATTATACTTCAACTACATGTACTTTAACATGTAAAACTTCATACACTAGAGTATCAAAATTGGCGACAGGTTCATTTCTAATGTTTTGAAACGTTGGCCTATGGTTGAAAAGTTTTATCGCACATCTTGTGTTTTAATTTATTTGTGTTTCAGTGTTAATTTTAACTTCTAAGGTTGATAAACTTTTGGATCTAGCTTTATTTCTTTCATATTTCCCAAGAAATATACTTGAACGATTTGAACAAAAAGGTTTTAACATTATAAACAGTAACAAAATGGAAACAGGTTCATTGTCTTCGGTTCCAAAACCTTTGCGTATGGTTGAAGACTTTTCTTGCACACGTTGTTTAGAGCAGAATCTTACGGAATCTGCAGACATTTATTGTGAAAAATGTTTACGGTTTTATTGTAAAAAATGTGTTATCCTGCATAGTCAGTTTTTTTACAAAACATATGACATGTGGAAGGGAGGATATTAAGAAATGGCCAGTTTCTAAGGCGGTGGAAGATTTTCTCAGGAAGTGTGAGGTGCATGAGGATGAAACACTGACACAGTTTTGCCATGACCACAGTCAGCTGTGCTGCTCTGCATGTGTTGGAACAATTCACAGGTATCTCACACATTTATATTCCGTTAGTTATTAATAATTAACAGCACTTCCGCTAGCTTTTATAGGTTGGAAGTCCTGACTACCAAACCATAAATTTTGGACGTTCCAAACATAAATTTTGAACTTACTTTTATTTCATAATTTTAATAGACCCTACGGATTGTGATTTCAATGAATACAAACATGTTCCTTAAATCTATAAATAAACATATAATATTGATAGATCTTTGCATGTTCCAACTCTATCCATTACCGGATAATCCAGTATTATTACGATTTATATTTTTAATACCAAAATACAGCCAATATTGACAATGAATGTGTCAAAGAATTTCATAAACTCAAATGTCCGCCATTTTACACGAGTGCATATACAAATTGAATTGTGGGATGGGGGAATTCCCATTGAACATGTGTGAATCAGGTGACGCAATTTGAGAGCATCGAGAACAGTGAATTTTTTTAACCGTTAGTCCTGCGCTCTGGACTCATAAAAATATCTGGGGATGCAAAGTTTTGAGTTATGTGAGTCCCAAAAATGCATAGAATTTTCATAAAAAAATAATAAAGTTTAATACTTGGACTCACAGTCGCAGGGGTTTTCAGCCTTATAAAATCATGCAGTTTTTCCAAAGAGCCTTACTGACGCCAGCATTTTCATTTCCCAAAGCAGTAATTTTAGCGAGAATTCTTCCCAAAATCCATAGGCTAGGGCCTCTTTCCAATGAAGCGAGGAAAACCCGACTCCTTATTTCGATTTAGGGACTCGTCGATTTGCAGGTTATGGAATCCCAGGACTCGGACGAGAAAAATTGTAAAAAATCACTGCGAGGACCGATCATCAGGGATTTCAATAGATTTTAAAAACCAGGAGTCATCAATGCCCCTGGACTGAAATTGGGGTCAATTTTATTGTGTTTTTGTCTGAATTATTCATTTTTTTAAATAAAAATATGCTCTAAGAGTAATACAATATCTTAAAAAGTTATATTGCTTTATTAAATAAAAATACCATGATAAATAACACAACATATTTTAATGAATTGGTACACAAAGATAAGGACAAAATATCAATAATTTGTGTGAAAAAAATCGACTCAGGACTTTTAAGATTTAAAAAACAAAACAAGTTCATTTTACAAATTTTTATTATTTCTATCACTATACCATGTAAAAACAATAAATGCTCATTAAATCTACTTCTTAATAACACATTTAAGTCTTTAACACATTTAAGTAATTTAAGATATGTACCGGTAGCAACATTCCATCACATATTTATCCTCATTATATTATCATCATCCCTATGATAGCTTTTGTACAAAAAACACATCTAAATGCATGGAACATCTAGTATATCTATTACTGTTTATCCGATTATTATACTTGTCCGAAATATATCAGTTTAAGAATGCCTTACCAGTAGTAGTTTAACTTAAACAATCCGAATTGTCCTTGTTGTTATCTGGTTTAACAAACCTTACCAAATGTTTGTGACATCCAGTTAATGCTTTCTCTATTATTAGATCACCATTACTTGTAATTTGAATCACCATTTTTGAATTGAACGCGGGTTAAATATTAATTAACATTGAATACATCCGCCATTTACAATGTCAATGGTCATGACGTAGCAATTTAATTCTACATTTATGCATGTTTGCACTATATTCATTTCTTTTTTTTATAATTAAGTATGTTTGACAATTTTAAATTGAAATAGAATTGAGATATAATAATAATATTAAAAAATATATATATATAAAAATTGTTGTGTTTAAATCGGGGAATTTCCCCCCCCCCCTCCCCCCTCCAAATTCTTCTTTGGGGAAAAATGGACTACTATTTGATTGCTGAATAAAAACTTCGTAGCGCAGAGGTCTCTACTATCTTTTATTTATTTAATGTGGAAAAATTTTCTCTAACTAAAAAACTACTTAATGACCCTTCATCTACAGCGCTACATTCGTTGAGATTTGTCAGTATTGATCTGCGAACAAATGTAAACTTATTGCATAGCTTCACATGGTTTTGGCGTGTATTCGGCCGCCTGTGCGCTGATTGGCTAATACCAAGAAGAATTTGAATGAGAGCTGGAAAAATCAATATTGGCCACTCGCTGAGAAATTCATTGAAAACAGTAGCTCTTAGGCGGAGTAAACGGACTGAATGACCCGATTTACTGTTGACATTTGTAGGTTTTGTGTATTTGAAAATAGCGTTTGTGTTTAGATCCACTTTATTCCTACAGTATCAAAGCTATTGCTTTCATACTTGCAACACTTATTAACTATCATAAGGGCACTGTGCAGGCAAAGTTATGTAACTCTGACTGGCATTTGGACGGAATTATGGGCCCTTTATACTTAGAAAATTGAAAATTTGGTTAAGTTTTGTGTTTTGGTCCACTTTACCCCTAAAGTATCATAGAAAATGCTGTCATACTTGGAACACTCGCAAACTATCATAAGGGTACAGTAAAGGGACAAGTTGCATAACTCTGGTTGTCATTTTTACGGAATTATGGCCCTTTTTTGACTTAGTAACTTTGAATATATGGTTAAATTTTGTGTTTCGATCCACTTTACTTCTAAAGTATCAAGGCTATTGCTTTCAAACTTAAAATACTTTCATGCTATCAGAAGGGAATTTTTTTAATTTTTTTTTTGCATTTTTTTCGCATTTTTGGAAGATAATGTAATAAATGTCCACACCCCACACTTTACACCCATCTTCACTCCACCCCTCCCTCCTTTGTGATTGAAATTGAGAGTCCCTTCACCTTTAAAAAGAAAATAGATGAGCGGTCTGCACCCGCAAGACGGTGCTCTTGTTTTTTTAAAGTTGTCATTTTTCTTATTTCGCTTAGTATAAAGTAAATTGCAAAATATTATTCATATATTCCCAATTTTTAAAAATCATTGGCTCTAGGCTTGCTCAAGTATGAAATTTCAATATCACATATAAATAAACAATAGGCCAATGTCTTGGATCCTTCTTTAAAACATGAAACAATGGCGTCTTCTTTTCCACAAATAGATCATGTGACAACAACAAAAGCAAAATAATTGCAATAGGTTAAATAACGACAAAACATATTTGGCAATACATGTAGTAGACCAGGTGGCATGTTATAAGCCGCTCATCACAGGCTAGATTGTTCATACTGAGACTATTAAGAAATCAAGGACCTCTTCTAAGATGCGGAGTTATTTTGATTTGCATCTGTCCTTTGGTCTGTTTGTCGGTTGGTCAGTAGACCAATCGTTTCCACAGGATATCTAGAGAATGCTTTGACCTACAGGCATGCAAAATGCTTTATGTTTACATCTAGGAAGATTAAGAGGTCAATCTGTTTTGAGGTCAATAGGTAAAAGGTCACAGAAGCTTATAACATGAAATTATAAATGTTTAGAAGTCAGTTTTAGAACCTGTAATACCCATTATAACAATCTTTGAAGTAGATTATTAATTATAATATAACACTGTAAGACATTGGACATTGTACAGATATATTACAGTAATGCCATCAGTAAATGCATTTAATAATTAAATTTCAATACACTTAAAGCATGTGTTTGCAAAAATCAGTTCAAGTCAGTTTATTGAACAATATATTGATTTTCATCGCTGGCTTATTTAAGAATTGAATAGCATTTTTCTGCATTTCATCTGTGTATGAACTGTCGGGAAAATTACGCCTAATTTGCATAAACTTTGATGGCGTTTATTATTAATAAGGCGTATTTTCCTGACAGTTCATACCCCGATAAAATGCAGAAAAATGCTATTCAATTCTTATAATTACAACAATTCTATCGTGGCAAGGGCCATACAAGTCCTTTTTAACCTAGCGTATGAATCTATTTTCAGTTTCGGTTTCATCTCCATCAACCGTGAATATCGTTGAAGTTCGTGCAAAAAATATAACGTCATTCGTTATTGACCAATAAAAAGCAACATCATTAAGGCCAGAGTTTTTTTTATAAAATGATTTTCAGATTTTTTTCCAAAAAGTGTCCAGTAGGAGGACGGGGAAAAAAAAAGAAAAAAAAAGATGGTGACCAAAAATGCACTATGCTAAAAATTTTATGGTATGAAGTTGTTTTAGATTTCATGACCAAAATAATAAATGTCAATGAAATTTATTATGTTCTAAACATTCTCATACAAATATTTAGCAATAAACACATTTATTAACAGACCTGCATTTCATACGAATATAATTATAGTTGCATAATTTTCTTTAAATCGAAACAGTTTCTGTTACAAATGAAAATGCACAAACACGCAAATATGTCTTTTGCAAGCAATTCCTTTTAAGACAAAATGAACATCTGTATTAAAAAAAACTCTGGCAAAGTCAATCTTCAAATTAAAAAATCTTAATCTGTTTTCCAATCCCCTATGTCACTGCCTAGGCACTTTAATATTCCTCTATTAAAACAACATCTTTTATATGTAATTCAAAAATGAAACACGCCAAGTGTTGCTTGAGTATTAAAAGAAAATACAAACCAAAATCTATTAGTTACAAAATTAACAAGATTAAGCTTGTAATGGTTATTTAAAATTGTAAAACACAAAGCTGTACAAGTTTCCCACTACAATCTTATAGCAAAGAGGAATTATGTAGAGATAGAATAACACATTTTTTTTACAATATATGCAGTATGAAACTAAATTATAATGAATACTATCAACTTATAAAAATACGCAGAAAACATGCACACAGCATAGCATGGAATTATTATTATCATCATCTTACAATGTTATTACCAAACAATGGTTAACATAGTCAAGATCATGACACAAGTACAAATCAATTTTAATAGGCCAATGGGGGAAATTTTGCACACATATGCAAAGAAACAATATATTGAAAACGCATTATAGAGTACACAGTATATGTCTCTGTAACGAGCTCTTAATCTGCAGTAAATATCAGGGGTGTGATTTTTCCGCGGATCCGCGGATTTCCGCGGATCGGTTTGTCCTGTATGTCACTTCTAAGATTTGCGTAAATTCGTTTTAAAAAATGTGGTGGAGAGGGGCTACCACCGATTCCGCGAACGTATTTCATAAGCGACCCGAAATATCCGCGGCCCGCAAAATCTCTCCGCATTTTACACTGGTAGATTCTACCTAAGCATTTTTAAAACTAGCCATATAATTGGCTGTCGTTTCCCAATCTTCCAATTAAAATCGTGTTCTTAAAATGCGCTCTGTGGTTTGTTTGCAAATGGCGCCATTGTGAAGAGAAAATTAAGATTATTGAAATAACAAATAGCAATCAAATAAACGACTGACATCACCTAGTCTGATAGGAATAATGAAATGTGTTTGTCAAAAAAAAGACTACGTTTTAGATACAAGCAACACATATTTTGTTAAGAAATGTGCCCACTGAATTTGTGTCACGGAAACCAGTGTTTGCAAATTGGAGTGTAGTCTACTCGCGAAGTAAAACAATTTAGAGAGTATTGTTCGAACATGGAAATAGAAAAACATGATTTGATTTTTATATGTCTGTGGGTCTGTGTATAATCAGATTCATATGCATATTCTGCTTTATTATGTTTGTCACGCTGTTCAGTTAATTGAAATAGCTTTGAACTGAGTGAAGATGTGAAATGCAAGATATTGAAAGGTAAACAAATTAAATATATTAATTTAACTCAGTTAATTCATCATTAACACCAGAAGAACACTCAAATGTCAGTGATTTTTTTTTTTTTTCTTACAGCCTGTGCCTTTTGGATTGGGAAAATTAGCGCGATAAACCATGAAATTGGGAAAAATAGCGCAATAAACCATGAAATTGGGAAACATTTTAAATATGATTAGAAGAACAGAATTAAAATTATTAAAGTATGTTTGACAGCATTTTTACATGTATATTATTAGCCGGATTTTTTTCGAAAAAATCTCGGCTTATAGATTGATGTTGTCGGGCGGGCGGGGGGGCGGGCGGGCGGGCGGGGTGGCGGCGTGCTCGAAAATGTTAAAGTTCTTATTTCATGGTATAACTTTGGTATGCTTGGACCTAGAGTCTTCAAACTTGACATGAAGGTTGGCCAGGATTAACAGATGACCACTGGTCATTTCAAGGTCATTCATTTGAAGGTCAAGGTCACTGTGACCTTCAATATACAAAATGTTAAAGTTGTTATAACTTTGGTATGCTTGGACCTAGAGTCTTGAAACTTGACATGACGGTTGGCCATAACTAGTTAGTAACCACTGGTCATTTCAAGGTCATTCATTTGAAGGTCAAGGTCACTGTGACCTTGAATGTAAAAATGTTAAAAGTTCTTATTTCATGGTATAACTTTGGTATGCTTGGACCTAGAGTCTTCAAACTTGACATGAAGGTTGGCCAGGATTAACAGATGACCACTGGTCATTTCAAGGTCATTCATTTGAAGGTGAAGGTCACTGTGACCTTCAATATAAAAATGTTAAAGTTGTTATAACTTTGGTATGCTTGGACCTAGAGTCTTGAAACTTGACATGAAGGTTGGCCAGAACTAGTAAGTAACCACTGGACATTTCAAGGTCATTCATTTGAAGGTCAAGGTCACTGTGACCTTGAATGTAAAAATGTTAAAGTTGTTATAACTTTGGTATGCTTGGACCTAGAGTCTTGAAACTTGACATGAAGGTTGGCCAGAACTAGTAAGTAACCACTGGACATTTCAAGGTCATTCATTTGAAGGTCAAGGTCACTGTGACCTTGAATGTAAAAATGTTAAAGTTCTTATTTCATGTTATAACTTTGGTATGCTTGTACCTAGAGTCTTCAAACTTGAAATAAAGATTGGCCAGTACTAGAAGATGACCACTGGTCATTTCAATGTCATTCATTTGAAGGTCAAGGTCACTGTGACCTTAAATGTTAAAATGTTAAAATTGTTATAACTTTGGTATGCTTGGTCATAGAGTCTTCAAACTTGACATGAAGGTTTGCAAGCACACTTAGATGACCACTGGTCATTTCAAGGTCATTCATTCTAAGGTCAAGGTCACTGTGACCTTGAATGTAAAAATGTTAAAGTTCTTATAACTTTGGTAGGTAAAAATGTTAAAGTTCTTATTCCATGTTATAACTTTGGTATGCTTGTACCTAGAGTCTTCAAACTTGACATAAAGGTTGGCCAGTACTAGAAGATCACCACTGCTCATTTCAATGTCATTCATTTGAAGGTCAAGGTCACTGTGACCTTCAATGTTAAAATGTTAAAATTGTTATAACTTTGGTATGCTTGGACCTAGAATCTCAAACTTGACGTAAAGGTTTGCAAGCACACTTAGATGACCACTGGTCATTTCAAGGTCATTCATTTCAATGTCATTCATTTGAAGGTCAAGGTCACTGTGAACTTAAATGTTAAAATGTTAAAATTGTTGTAACTTTGGTATGCTTGGACCTAGAATCTCAAACTTGACGTAAAGGTTTGCAAGCACACTTAGATGACCACTGGTCATTTCAAGGTCATTCATTTGAAGGTCGAGGTCACTGTGACCTTGGATGTAAATATGTTAAAGTTGTTAATACTTTGGTATGCTTAGACCTAGAGTCTTCAAACTTGATATGAAGGTTGGCCAGAACTAGTAGATGACCACTGGTCATTTTAAGGTCAAGGTCACCGTGACCTTGAATGTAAAAATGTTAAAATTCTTATTTCATGGTATAACTTTCTTATGCTTGGACTTACAGTCTTCAAACTGGACATGAAGGTTGGCCAGCACTAGTAGATGACAATTGGTCATTTTACGGTCATTGAAGGTCAAGGTCACTGTGACCTTGAATGTTAAAAATTTATTTTGCTAATAAAAAAATTGAGATCAAACTTTCCTAATTGTCAATTCAAGTTCATATTTGTGACCTTAAATGTTATTGTTGTTCATGTATATGCATGCATTCAAAACATAACACAAGGTTTGCTCATGCCTTGAAAAGTACTTACATTTCATTTTGACCTTTGAACAATATTTCAGTAACTTAAGTATTGCATTGACAAAAACACGAAAGGTACTTTCCTGTCATTTAAATCAAAAATCCGGCTTCAATGCGGTCATCTCCGACCGCGGAACTCTTGTAAAGTGCTAATTTAATGTGTTCTTACAATGAAGACAATGTTAAGTTAATATCCTTCCACATTCATATTGAACTTGCAATAATCTATATAGATTCTTAAATATACCATTTAATTATAACCTCTTTAACAGTAAGAATTTAATTCAGTATTCTTTTAAATTAAATATCATATGGTGAAAACATTAACAAATATTTATAAAAAAAACGCTTTAGTGGTCTTGCTATGTCAATGATGTATTAAATAGAGTTAAAATAATGTATTTCATTTCTTTACCTTTCAACATCTTCATGATCTTGCACTTCAATGCTATTTCAGTAAACTGTAAAGCGTGACAAACATAATAAAGCAGAATATGCATATGAATCTGATTTTACACAGATCCACTAACATATAAATCATATCATGTTTGTCTCTTTCCATTTTCGAACGATAGTCTACTCATCTTAAATGCATTAACTTTGTGAGTAACGGTAGACTAACTCCAATTTCCCAACACTGATTTCCGTGATGCACATTCACTGTGAAGATTTGTAATAAATATTTGATGTTTTTATCTCAAACGTTGTATTTTGCGTTAATTGACACACGCATTAAATTATTCCGTAATAACCATATGATATCCGTTGTTAATTTGAATGTTATTTATCATTTTCGCCGCTCATTGTAAATTTCTCGTCTGCTTGCCGCCATCTTTGGCTTGTGTAAAAACAGGCGTTTACAATCGGGATACATTGACTATCGTCGGTATCCTCCGCAATATAGAGAGAGATGTGGATAGCAACGTAAAATCGTATTCGGCTAAATTCGCAAAAAATACGTAAGTCAGTTGTTGTTCGGCGACGACTCGGCAACTCGATCGGCACTCGTTCGAAATTATTGCTAAATAACATTGTAATCTTATTTGCTTTATTGGGAAAATTTTGTCTTTTTTTGGGAAATTTTAATCAAATTTTTAGGAAAAAACGTCATCTTTTGCAATTGGGAAGCAGCCGAATATCGGCTGTAATTTCTGGCAAAAGAAATCCCTGAATGTGATTGTTTATATTTAGTCTATTAACTGTCATTCAATACATTAAAAACTGCTGCTATTTCTTACAATAAATACTTGCTTCACTGTTTACTTTGCATCCTCAGTATGATTAATGTGAAGTTTAACAGGTTTTTATAAAGAAATATTGTTATGAATACAAAAAGTTGTTTATTTTAATGTCTTTTTTTATGTTTGTCATTGTGTTATGCGCGCCATTCGCGTAGTCAAAATCAGTAAACAGAATTTTCCTCCCCTCTGACTTTGCCTCAATCACACCCCTGAATATTTACATTATAACTGAACAAGAATATCTGGATTTATTAAATGGGGGAGCGTTCTCATTATCTCCTCCATAGACACCAAGTACTGGTTCTTCCCAAGAAACGGACTCGATAATGTCCATATCTGCCTATAATGCTTGAAAGGTTGATTGACAGTATAAATAGATAGATAGTTCACTCGTAATGGAAAGTGTACGGCAAATCTACACTTCATGGTTATGACACATGAGTTCAATTTAATACATTGTACCTTGAAAAAAGTGGCTACAGTATGTCCTTCAATGTTACATTTTGATGAAGAACAGATCTTTTAAAAGTCACTATTAAAGTCAAATATACCACCTTGCCAAGACTATCAAAACAGATTTGTATTTTATCAATTATAAAGCAATTAACCCTTTGCATGCTTGGAAATTTGTAGTCTGCTTAAATGGCGTCTGCTGAATTGCTACAATTTAATAGCATTTTCTTCGATTTTTTTTCAAAGAATACTATCAGAATGGCAAACAGTTTGGATCCTGATGAGACGCCACGTTCTGTGGCGTCTCATCTGGATCCAATTTGTTTGCAAAGGCCTTCAAAATTCGTTTCTCACACTGAAAGGGTTAATATAAAAAATAAATAAAATCATTACTTTTGGTCAGCCTGCTAATTGCAATGACAGGTTTGCCAAATAATGAATATATTGCATATATTAAAGACGGTATATACGATTTTTTATATGTGTTTAATTGTAATATATTGATAAAATATGTTACAATAACACAAAATAGGCAAGAAAAAATATACATTAAAGCCGAATTTCATAAAATGTAGCAAAGACAAATTAGCGCCATGAGCCGATAGTGACGTACATATTTTCCTACAATAACCGAAGCATTCGTCTTTGTATTAGGATCGGAGATAGTGTTTGTGTGTCGTATGAATAGATATCGTTGCAGGAATTCAAATAAACCGTTAAACTAAGTTTATATGCACATCGCACATGTATGGTATACATGGTGGCGAATTCGGCTGTACAGCCGTTTTCAATTTCAGATATCTGGCTTATTTCGCATTTTTCGACACATGTTCTTCATCACTTTTATTTCAATTTATATTGAAATATATATATAATATTTTTTTTACACATTTTATATAAATTCATAAATATTTGACAAAATCGTATATACCCGCTTAAAATTGTAAAATTTCTTAAATACTTTACATATGGTTTACCTGGCAGATGGAAGGTAGCAGTAATTCCTCCTCATCGCCATTAGGACATCAAATGCATTTTCTTTTATAATACTACGATCCTGTGGGGTTTGGTACTTTAAAATAGCATGTATGCATTTTAAGTCGCTCTCGACCAAAACATTCACTGGCATAGTTGGGTCACACTTAACCTTATCTGTGTCAATCATTGACTTAGACGCTTCAAGTGAAGCGAGTTCGTCGTGTTCGTTAACAACATGTTTGCGCACAACATCGCCAATTGTTTGGCCACTTGTGGCTTTGATAAATTGTTTTGTTGTTTTAGCATCCTGGTAAATAAGAAGTCCAAACCAGTATAAAGTCATCGTGGTCTCGCCACCATTTTGCATGTTTTCAGTAAAAATGATCGATGTTACAAAAGCGCTTATGATACATTTAAATGCGATATCGGTAAACGCTTTAAATAAATCACTTCTCTAAAACCCGACACGCGTTTTGTGTCTAAAACCTGGCTTTTGGCACCCGAAAAAAAAATCCGAGATTGAAATTATATAATTTTTTTTTTTTTTGGTTTCGTCAAAAATAAGAGTTGGCGGGTCCGAAAATCATTTTATTAAAAAACTCTGGCCTAAGTTTCGCGCAAAACATTACGTCAATTCGGCAACTTGTTTATGATCAAAAAGTAGCGCTATGAGATTCATGTTTTAATTTGAATACGATGTGGGTTCATCGGAAAATGAAAAAAACGGTCACATGAACAAATCCAATCATAATGCAGCATTCATATGAATGTAACAGGAGTTGTAATTATTTAAAAGTATTGGGAATAGACTTTAATAATAAGTCATGCCTGTTTTTTGTGGGGTGGGGGAGCATTAATGATCTTTTCTCGCTTGTTCAACGTTAACAATACTAGCTGTAAAAACAATATAAGCAACTAGAAATTTGTTCTTAGTACATGGATACCTCTACAATCCAATTTGTTTCACTACTACCTTAATGTTTAACAATTATTAACAAAAATATGGAGTTGTATGAGTTTACCTGATGATAAATATGTTCCTGAATGTAATCAATCTATCCTATCAAAAATCCTTTTTGAGTTACGCTTCTCACAATTAACAAAATAAAATATTTTGCCTATAGGGCCATTACTCTCCTTATGTTAAACAAAATTTAACAAAAATATCAAGGTGCGGTATTTCACATGGTGTTTAATATTTTTTATAAAATTTCATCTCACTATCAGCTGTACTCTTTGAGTTTCTCACAACACAATTAAAAAATTTAATTTCTTTGCTAAAAAGGGGTCATAACTCTGGGCATGTTGAAAAGAAACATATCAAAATATGCAGGTGTGCAAAATATATCAACACAATGGTAATAATTTATGGAAAGTTTCAGTCGACACATATTTTAAAATGTAAGTTTTGTATAAATTATGTTGAAAAAAAAACAGAACCAAAATATAGAGGTGGGCAAACTCACATGCCTGTTTACTGTTCTCGTAAACTTTTTAGGAATAGGTGTTATATAAGTTATATGTAACAGAAAAGTCACGAAGATGGAAGAACTAAGGGAAAAGGGCAAATCTATATACCTCCAGCCTTAGAAAAACGCTTTCATTTATTTTCCTTGTTTGTTTTTATTTTACAATGTATACTTGTTTGAAGCATTACATAATATCACTGACTATTCCTTGGTATGTACATGTATTAATTGTTTATTTCAGCAAGTGCAGTAAAATGACCCCGATTTCGGAGCTGACCAACACGCAGCCCACAGACCTACAGGGACTGTCAGTGGAGCTGGAAACTGTCATGGGGGGAATCAAAGGCCTACAGATAAATCAGGAGGCCAGTGTTCAGTCATTGCAGAGAACATACAAGGAACATGGGGCAGTCATGATAGAACAATTGCATGGCAATTTAAGTACTAATATAGATAAGTGTTTTAATAGTTCTGTGGGTACATCGGGCAATAATTTAAAAGAAGAAATGTGTTGGAGTGTTCTTTCTATTTTGAATGAATTTGATAATATTACTGTGAAGGAACTAAATGATATAAAAGAGGAAGTTATAAGCATAAAAGGGTCAGTTACAAGTTCTATTTATAAATGCACCAGTCTTCACAATGACTTGTCACAATTCCATGAAATTGTTCAGAAAATTGGAGATAATAAGGAGCTCTGCCTTATAGCCAGCATAAAATGTAAGCATATAATACAGCAGGCACTGACTCTGCTGGGGAAGTCAGGCAAGGTGTTTAATGTCCAGAGTATTACTAAGCATAATGTGAGAATACCAAGTGATAAAGGTGTATGTTATATCAGAGGCATATGTGTTCTTCCCGATGGGCAGGTACTGGTTGTAGACTGGAATAATCAGAATGTCAAGCTGCTGAACCAGCAATACCAGGTGGTGAGTCACTGGGATGTGAATGCTCGGCCATTGGACATTTGTTTGATCACACCCAGTGAGGTTGCAGTGGCTGTGAATACTAGTAACATACATGAGGTCCAGTTTATCACTGTCAACCAGGGAAAGCTTGTTTCTGGCAGGAAGTTTCAGTTACAACATGAATGTACATTTATTACCCATCACCAAGGAGACCTTTTTGTCACCTCTGGTCAAGAACTGTACAAATACTCACTGAATGGCAAACTGATCTGCAGACTCTACCAAGATAGATCAGCTGATTTGACAGGTAAGAATCATGGTGAATCCATCCTGATAACATGTGTATTATGTACAGGGATTTGTCTAGCCATTGTGGACAAAGGAGTCTAGTCAAATTGTGTTATTTTAAATCCATACAATGACAAATTTGGGAATTTTTATTGACTAAATGAACCGAGTTGGGATTTATTTTTTTAATCAACAAATATTGACCCATTAGGCCTTTATCTTGTTATTTTGAAAAAATAATAATATAAATTATAGTTACATACTTTGTGAGATGATAATAAAATAAAATTCAGATGTAATAGCAGAAAACCTGCTGATGTATTATAAAAAAATTGTTCTATAATTCATATGTGCCCTTTGAATGCTACAGTACATTGTAGCCAAAAGAAGATTCAGAAATATTGATTTATAAACATGAGTAATGAAGTATTTTGACTGTCACTACATGGCATGTCTATAAATAGAAACTGAGTTCCTGGAAGTGAGACACTTTCTGACCCTGTCTTAATTTTGTGGTTGTTAAATGATTGTACATGTACAATATGTTTACCTGTTGATAGAACTGTGCAATTGTTTCAGTTTGTGTAATTGTTTCCATCTGTGTACTTGTTTTGCTTCAATTCATATCTTACTCAACAGTCGCATTTCAACATGTCAAACGTTAACTAAATAGCTCTGCTACTGAAGTTTATTGTCACGCTTAACTATTAAATTATTGAAATGTATGCATATATTTTAGATGTGTAAAGGCCTCTTTATAGCAACATATGCGTAATACAATATCACTGCAGTATGTTTAATAAGATTATTTAACATTGACAGTAATTCAATATCTTGATGTTACTCTGTTTTGCAGTAGAGCAGTGTGCTGTGAGTCCCACAGGAGACAGGCTGTACATCACCAGCTGGAACCCTTACAAGCTTCTCACCCTGGCCAGGGATGGCACACTCCTGGCTACATACACAGACCCAGCACTAGTGTACCCACGTGGTCTACATGTGACCCCTGCAGGCCAGGTGCTGGTCTGTGGATGGTCCAACACTGTACTACAGGTGGACAGGGAGGGGCAGAGTAAGCTGGCTAATCTTGCTACTCAGAAGGATGGAGTGATGTGGCCACATTCAGTCTGCTACAGCAGCATAACATCATCCATCATTGTGGGACAGCTGGACGACACCATCCTGGTGTTCAGAGTGGAATAGTGTGTACATGTATGTATTAGTTGTTGTAATTAGTGATTAGTATTTCAATGACAATATGTTGTTTAGCATACGAACATAGTAGTGTGTGATGTTACAATACAACATTGTTTGTGTAGTTAAAGATACAAATAATTTATGTGCACATATTGTTAACTGATTATACAATGTGAGGGTTTTTGTTACAACATTAGATCTAATGCATATTATGTTATGTTGTCATTACATTTGTGTCATTATGGTCCTAACATTCAGTTCTTGTAAACTTTGCATGAAAAAACAAAGCATTTCAACTGAAAATTTAATATTTCTACATATATGCACATGTACATAGCAACTGAGGCTATTTTTAGACTTTCATTTCTATAAACACCATGCCATGTAAGAAATGTATATTGATGAATACTTTTTTAATAAAATATGAAATTGTTTAAGTAATCTTTGGAGGAGTATATATTGATATTTTACGCAACGTTTACAGAAAGGTTACACTTGATGTGAGATTTATTAATTTGCCATATTTTATGATGTTGAACATGTCTTATTGATTGTTATTACATTTATATCAGTGTGTGCGAGTCCTAAATATACATACAAGAAATACATCAAGCTATTCTGCTGCTTCAGTTGCTGCTGGGTCGGGTCAACGATGCTGAGGATGTGGGGGACAAGCATGACGCAGAAGGTAAAAGAGACGCTTTGTCAGGCCTTTTCTTGGCCACTTTGGGAAAAAATGCAATTTTGGGATTTTGAATTTGTTTTGTGCTAAAAGTCCATTGATTTGGGAAAAACACATTTAATATAAGTTTTAATTATACTTCAAATTATAGAAATAAAATCCTATTATAATAGTTATAAACTTTGTTAGATCTAATTGAAACATAATTTAGATATAATTTTCATAAGGAACAGCATATAACACGCTTTGGGTATGGGTCCGTTAAACAGACCCATGAATACTCAAGGAAAAGCCCTGCTTGTGTATTTCCTGTTTATTAAGATGAGGTGGCAAAGAATGGTATGAATTTACATAAGGTAAAATATCCTTTTAAATTGTTTGTTTATTGTAAAATCATATATATTCGTCCGCATGTTATTTTGTGGTTAAAAAAAGACTTTCATGGACGTGGTAGTTAATGCATGACTTTCTCAGTTTGGAAACAATAAATATGGAATTTGTGTAAGTTATTTTCCAGTGTGTTTGTATTTAATTTGTGGATCGTTTAACCCTTAAAATCAATAAAAAATAATGTCCCGCGAATAATAGTGTTTTTGCAGTGTATAAATAAGTGAAGTGTACGAGAATGATATGATATGATTTCACAAAAGGTAAAATGGCGTCTATTCTTGTGTATATCGTGTTTTCAGTACAACTTATTTTACTTGATGATCAATAACTCAAACCCTTCTCCAGCTCTATGCTTTCCAACTTACCGATACAGACACCTCAGAAACACAACACCGCAATAATTTCTGTCATCCCCATGCAGGCCTTGAGTTTTTGTAAAGCTGTAAGATATTTAATTAAGCCTATTTGATTGGAATCTATTCCATCTAATGCCGTATAGAGTCTTATTGCGAGGAGGTGTTAAGTTTTCATTGAGTATACAGTGTTGTTTTTTTAGTCAAAACAGGCCCCGTCACAAAGAAGCATGATTTACATAAAACCACCATTTTTTCACAGGATATTATGCGTTCTTGTTAGTTTCATGGAATAAATGCGTTTTGTTTCATGGAGTTAACGAGTATTGAAAAGTGTAAAGAAAAATAATTAAATTGGAAAATTTGTATGGGAAAATAATTAAAACAAGCAAATTCGTTGAATTGATAGCACACGCCAATATGCTTCTGGACACAAAAGTATTATATTTGACACTCAAAACAACAATGTTTCAAGATACAAAGGGCCAAAACTCTGTTATGAACAGATGGTGTACACTGCCATTTGGCGTGCATCACCCTCTTATCCATATATATTCTCATTTCATGTTTCAATAAAATCGGCCAAAGCACTTCAAAAATATGGCTCCGGACACACAAAAAGCATTTTCAAGATACAAAGGGCCATAACTCTATTATTAACTGATGGTGTACAATGCCATTTGGCGTGGATCATCCTCTTATCCATATGCATACTCATACCAAGTTTCAATGAAATCCGCCAAAGCACTTACAAGATATGGCTCCGGGCGGACGGACGGAAAGACGGACGGACGGAAGGATTGACAGACAACGCAAAACAGTATCCCTCCGCCTATGGCCTAGGGATAATAAAAAGTACAGAATCTCGTATTGAGCACATCTAAACTCACAAATTCGCACTGAAAGAAGCCCAAACACGTTTTAATAATATTATATTTCTTCTTCGATAAAGCATATAAGAAGTTTACAGTATATTTACTGTATTCTGTTATATAAGTTAATATTATTTGCTCTTGAAAGCCCTTTATAAATTTAAGCACCGACAATGGAAGCCATATGTCTTATCAGGCATTATTATAATAATTTTCATTGTTCAAACATTTCTACGTAAAGGATCAATCTGAAGTTTGGCATGCACATTGAGGATAGATGAAAAATGATAAGGAAGTGCATATTTTTTGCGTTTTAAAAAGTTCAGGTTGTTTTATAGGTTACATTATCCTAAATAATTGTTTCATGTAGGGCTGTACTGACTAAAAAAATCATATTTTACTCGAAGCCATGTTTTACACTTTAGACTGGTGTTTTGACTTTATCTCTTGGATATATTGGAAGGGAAAGAAAAGGTGCTCAGTATTTAATCCCTGACATATGATAAAGTTAGAAACTAAAGTACAAGTTTGACCTGAAAACAGTTACATTGCACTAGAAAATGGCCGCAAAATTTAAGGCGCAAAAGAAGTAGAGTTTGATTTGAGTAAAATTAATGTTTGGTTTTAACATGACATATCTTTTTTATTGCTTAAATTGATTCAACTTAGAATGAACTTTCAGTAAAAGTTTGGTTATGGTGGTCTCTATGTTGAAAATGTTGCATTTATTAGCCGGATTTTTTTCGAAAAAATCTCGGCTTATAGATTGATGTTGTCGGGCGGGCGGGGGGGCGGGGCGGGGTGGCGGCGTGCTCGAAAATGTTAAAGTTCTTATTTCATGGTATAACTTTGGTATGCTTGGACCTAGAGTCTTCAAACTTGACATGAAGGTTGGCCAGGATTAACAGATGACCACTGGTCATTTCAAGGTCATTCATTTGAAGGTCAAGGTCACTGTGACCTTCAATATAAAAAATGTTAAAGTTGTTATAACTTTGGTATGCTTGGACCTAGAGTCTTGAAACTTGACATGAAGGTTGGCTATAACTAGTTAGTAACCACTGGTCATTTCAAGGTCATTCATTTGAAGGTCAAGGTCACTGTGACCTTGAATGTAAAAATGTTAAAGTTGTTATAACTTTGGTATGCTTGGACCTAGAGTCTTGAAACTTGACATGAAGGTTGGCCAGAACTAGTAAGTAACCACTGGACATTTCAAGGTCATTCATTTGAAGGTCAAGGTCACTGTGACCTTGAATGTAAAAATGTTAAAGTTCTTATTTCATGTTATAACTTTGGTATGCTTGTACCTAGAGTCTTCAAACTTGAAATAAAGATTGGCCAGTACTAGAAGATGACCACTGGTCATTTCAATGTCATTCATTTGAAGGTCAAGGTCACTGTGACCTTAAATGTTAAAATGTTAAAATTGTTATAACTTTGGTATGCTTGGACATAGAGTCTTCAAACTTGACATGAAGGTTTGCAAGCACACTTAGATGACCACTGGTCATTTCAAGGTCATTCATTCTAAGGTCAAGGTCACTGTGACCTTGAATGTAAAAATGTTAAAGTTCTTATAACTTTGGTAGGTAAAAATGTTAAAGTTCTTATTCCATGTTATAACTTTGGTATGCTTGTACCTAGAGTCTTCAAACTTGACATAAAGGTTGGCCAGTACTAGAAGATCACCACTGCTCATTTCAATGTCATTCATTTGAAGGTCAAGGTCACTGTGACCTTCAATGTTAAAATGTTAAAATTGTTATAACTTTGGTATGCTTGGACCTAGAATCTCAAACTTGACGTAAAGGTTTGCAAGCACACTTAGATGACCACTGGTCATTTCAAGGTCATTCATTTCAATGTCATTCATTTGACAAAAACACGAAAGGTACTTTCCTGTCATTTAAATCAAAAATCCGGCTTCAATGCGGTCATCTCCGACCGCGGAACTCTTGTTTTCTCTTTAAGTTGACGCTTTTACATTGAATTATATAGGGGAATCATTTAGTATATTGTGGCCTTTAATTAATTTAGCTTACACTAACAAGGGAGAGAACTGTCAATATGTACCAGCAGTGAGTTGTTGCCATTAAATTGTTTCATATTTTACTAATTTGTAATATATCTTACAACTTTTATGACATGATGGTTTATTTTGGAACTGTTGTCTAGTGTGAATTTAAACAGAGTTTAACACCAAAGACCTGTAAAGGCATGGTAAAAATGGTGTGTGTGTTTTTGTAACTTTGGGAATACATTAATATGAAGTTGTTGCCTCCCATTTATTATTATCCCCCGCCATAGGTGGATAGATATTGTTTTGGCGTTGTCTGTCCGTCTGTCTTTCCGTCCGTCCATTCGTTCGGAGCCATATCATGAAAGTGCTTTAGCGGATTGCATTGAAACTTGGTATGAGTATTGATAAGAGAATGATGCACGCCAAACGGCGTTGTACACCATCTGTTTATAACAGAGTTATGGCACTTTGTATCTTGGAAAAATGCTTTTTTGAGTGATAAATAAAACACTTTTGTGTCCAGAAGCATATTGGCAGGGGATATCAATTCAACGAATTTGCTTGTTGAAACTTGTATCAACAGTAAATCCTCTGTGAATGAATTGTAAAAGTTAACCGTTTATGATTATGAGAACAATAAACCATTTATTACTTTTAACAAGATGATTTTCCATTCTTTTTTGTTGTTATGCAGGAAAAAAACTGGCTTAAGACATGAGCCACGCTGTGAAATAATAGGGCTTAATGCATGTGCTTAGATTGTAGTCCCAGATTAGCCGGTGCAGTCTGCACAGGCTACTTAGGGACAACAATTACCTCTTTAAAGGTATGTTTTTTGAAAATAAGTATCTTCTTTTGTGAAAATCCAGTATCGTCAGAAAGTGTCCTCCATGATTTGCTTATGTGGATTTCACATGCTAATCTGGGACGAAAGCTTATAATATTGATGAGCGGCAATTTGGCTTATAAAATTACACTGAAAGTTAAGTAAGAATAATTATTATGAATTTACAGGTTATTAAAGCATTAGCCAACACTTTTAATGTTTTAATACGAAATGGTTTAATTGCATTAATTTTCATTAATTGCTATTTAGGACAAGGCACCAATGAAATGCCAAATTAGAAATTCAGATAATTATGTTTTGCTGTTGAAAACCTTCACATCCAATCAAGAGGCATATATGTAGTGTATTATGCATTGTATTATAAAAATGTGTTACAAGTTCATATCCTCCAATCTAGTGTTGTTGTTTTCAGGAGAGCACCAGCATTAATATCGAGTTGGCCAAGCAACAGCACCAGTCTGGCCTGCAGGAGCCCAATACAGAACCATCCTTTCCCTCCCCTGATCCCTAGCTCCTCCCACTGGACCTCCGGCCTCAAACAGCATCGTTACACAAGTCTGTGCAATAAATCCTCAGCACGTCAAGTTTTCACGCGCTGTTATGAACAACCGAAATATCCGTGTCGAGATTTCCCCAAGCAAGCCCGAGTAGTTTTGTTTAGCTCTAGTGCCAGAGTGGGATGAGTGTTACCGAAGCGAGACGATATAGCAGCACTTATGGTAACGCTAACAGTTAACGCTGACAGTTAGTTCCTGCTGTGGACATCACGAAGAATCTCACGAAGAATTAAACGTTGAATAATTTGTTTAATTCTTTATAAGACAGCTATATATTCAGCAAGGAACGAGAGAAAAAAAGGAACAATTGAAATGATTCATTCAGAAGTATATCTGCTGTAGATAGTTAGGACAGTAGTAGCGTTACAGACTGTCCTCAGCGCACAATATATTCATGTGGTGCACCACAGACGCAAATTCCCCCCATTATTGAAAACAAGTTGCTAAAAGTAAACACGTCCGGTTATGTACTCCGAGCCCAAAGGGCATTGCATTTAATTGGGACAAAAGAAGGCTAAAAAACATGACACCAGTTTTGTTGTATGCTCCAGTACACCCTTCGACTCTCAGCTCGAAGTAAATCAGAACTCAAACTCGGCCCTTAACAATATCCGCAAGGCCAGCATATCAGCTCAGCTTCTGAGCTTCAGGTGAGACTTTACAGTGTTAGTAACTTTGTCAAAGATTGGGCTTAAATTCAGCCCCATTCCTCAAAAAGTCTAATTTTTTTATGCCCCCTTTCGAAGAAGAGGGGGTATATTGCTTTGCACATGTCGGTCTGTTGGTCGGTCTGTCGGTCGGTCCATCCACCAGGTGGTTTGTGGATGATAACTCAAGAACACTTGGGCCTAGGATCATGAAACTTCAAAGGTACATTGATCATGACTCGCAGATGACCCCTATTGATTTTGAGGTCACTAGGTGAAAGGTCAAGGTCACCGTGACCCGAAATGGTTAAATGGTTTCCGGATGATAACTCAAGAACGCTTAGTCCTAGGATCTCGAAACTTGATAGGTAGATTGATCATGACTCGCAGATGACCTCTATTGATTTTCAGGTCACTAGGTCAAAGGTCAAGGTCACCGTGACCCGAAATGGTTAAATGGTTTCCGGATGATAACTCAAGAACGCTTAGGCCTAGGATCTCGAAACTTGATAGGTAGATTGATCATGACTCGCAGATGACCCCTATTGATTTTCAGGTCACTAGGTCAAAGGTCAAGGTCACATTGCCCCGAAATAGTTAAATGGTTTCCGGATGATAACTCAAGAACGCTTATGCCTAGGATCATGAAACTTGATAGGTAGATTGATCATGACTCGCAGTTGAACCCTATTGATTTTCAGGTCACTATATCAAAGGTCAAGGTCACAGTGACCCGAAATAGTTAAATGGTTTCCGGATAATAACTCAAGAACGCTTATGCCTAGGATCATGAAACTTGATAGGTACATTGATCATGACTTGCAGATGACCCCTATTGATTTTCAGGTCACTAGGTCTAAGGTCAAGGTCATGGTGACCTGAAATAGTAAAATGCTTTCCAGATGATAACTCAAGAACGCTTATGCTTAGGATCATGAAACTTCATAGGTACATTGATCATTACTCACAGATGACCCCTATCAATTTTGAGGTCACTAGGTCAAAGGTTAAGGTCACTGTGACCCGAAATAGTAAAATGGTGTCCAGATGATAACTGAAGAACGCTTATTCCTAGGATCATGAAACTTGATAGGTAGATTGATCATGACTCGCAGATGACCCCTATGGATTTTAAGGTCACTAGGTCAAAGGTCAAGATCATGGTGACCTGAAATAGTAAAATGGTTTCCGGATGATAACTCAAGAACGCTTATGCCTAGGATCATGAAACTTCATAGGTACACTATTCATGACTGGCAGATGACCCCTATTGATTTTCAGGTCACTAGGTCAAAGGTCAAGGGCACAGTGACAAAAAACATATTCACACAATGGCTGTCACTCCAACGGAGAGCCCATATGTGGGGCATGCATGTTTTACAAACAGCCCGTGTTTTATAAATATTTACTGGTTAAAATTTACAATGCATTATTTGCCAAAAAAAGTGTTTGATAGGTTGCAACAATGAGTTACTTGCCTTATTAAGCTGTATAAGTTGAAACTTAGTACAATCAAAATACAAATCAAAAATTATAAATTGTTAAGTATTTGTGTTCACGTATAACTGATTATGATTTTTATTTAAATTAGAAACCAGATGTTTGCAAAGACAATATCACTATACTGCTTTTATATCCTTATGCACACACTTTTAACGCCAGTGACTAAACTTTACATCTAAGGTCTGTCTTACAAAAACAATTGCATAAAATGTAGACATCAACTAGTATCGATTCAATATCACATACATATAAAAATTTTAACCAGAATAGGCTATTATTACTAGTATAATGGCCCCTGGTAGCAAGACAGAATATCATATACTTAATTCACCATAGACTTTCATCTGTTTTTGCATTTCTGTCTAATCCATAGGCAAAACGTGTGTGATCAAGTACTCATATACTTACAGTATTGTGTCTTATGACTTGTTGTATTGTCTATTGCAAGTTGTTTAGTCTCGCGTAATAAGTTGTGCACATTTAAATATGTACAGTCTCATATTTTAAGTTGTTCAGTGTCATGTTAAAAGTTGTATTGTTTTACAGTTAAAGTTGCCGAGTATCAAATTAAAAATTATGTAGTCTTTCATTTTAAGTTGTTACCGTAGGTTTCCACGTATAGCGCGCACCCGTGTATAGCGCGCAGGCTGTTTTTTAAATGCAAAAATGGAGAAAAAAATATTTAAAGACAATAAAACCACCTAATCGGACTGAAAATGGCCGCCATTTTACTATTGCACAATATCCAATAATCAGGGGCATTGGAAAGCTTAATTAAGCATTCAAAATAGGAAGCGTCATTATGATTAGGAGCATGGGTTGCATAGCACTATACTTTTTTTTACAATTTTGTAATTTTCTAGCAAAAGATTAACAGTCCCCTGTATTTCGTGAAAACGTGAGAAAATAAGAATAGTGTACATTGTGTGATTTTTCCTCGGGGAAAGCATGGGCATTACCGGTAAATTTGAATGTGGCATGGGAGACGGGGATACAGTTGTTGAGGTACACCACTGTTCAACATTCAATATTTATACACACAAAATGCATTTGCATATATCTTCACGTTCTCAAGTGTCAATTAGTGTCTCAAATGTCAATTAGCGTCTTAACAAGTCGTGGCACATATTACTCAATAACATCTGCCAATTACAAAGTGAAAAATGACCCCCTTTCACACCTACCGTACATGTAAAAAAGACCTCGTTCGCACCTACCCTTGCCTGCTCTCCGGAATGTCGACAACAATCCCCATCGGAATTCATCAATTAAGAAGTGTAAACACAAACAAAGAAATGTCTGCAAGTTTATTCAAACATATTTATTTTTTACCAAAACTTCTTCTACCGCATTCATATCTACCAGTTGTTTCGACAATGGCCCCTCAGTCTGTACGATTATAGGGTGGTAGTTTTCTGGAAAAAAACATGGCGGCTATTTTGATTATTTACGATTACACAACATATTTTTTACCAATCTAGCAGCCAGGATGGGGTTGTATCAATGTATAGCGCGCACCAGCTTTTTAATTTGAATTTTGGAGGTAAAACACTGCGCGCTATACGTGGAAACCTACGGTAGGCTTATTTGGGCAGACACTTTGTGCACAATTTATAAAGCCCTGTTTTCTCGGTATGAGGCTCAAAGTAAATCCCCCTACAGTCTGTTACAGAGTTGTACAAGATGATACCAGGTGAGCCTTGTTATGGGAAAAGGGTGCTTAATGCATGTTATGTACCATCCACAGATTAGCCTGTGCAGTGCGCACTCTGAATTATCAGGGATAATGCTTTCCATTTTTGAGGAAAATTTCGCTTTAAAGAAATTATTTCTAAACAAAAATCATGTCTTGGTGGAAAGTGTCGTCTCAAGTTAGCCTGTGTGGACTTCACAGGCTAATGTGGTACTATACATATTCATTAAGCCCAGTTGTCCTGAATATGGCTCAAGTTTAGTCTGCTTCCAGTCTGTTGGTATTTGTAAATTCTGATTAGAACAAATATGGTATAAAAACCACTATGATTAAAAACTGGTAATTAAAACATTGGTGTACATATAAATGCAAATTTAACATACATATTGAGCAATTCTAATAGTAGCTCAAAATTTCCCAATTTAACATAGTTTGCCATTTTTAAAGAGTTGGTTACTCATTTTTTCACAAAATTAAAAATTTTGAGTCGTATTTTGTTCACAAAATATCATATCAAACACAGTTAATGTTTTAAATAACTTGGACAAAATATTGTTTTGTTATTGGTAACTGTGAAAATATAGATTTATCAAAGTACAGGCAAACTAGTATTGTAATATGATGGTAATTAAGGGCAAATGGCCTGAAACATAATTTTTACTCCAAGGTGTATGTGTGAAAAAAACTTTTCCATCTTTATAAAGTACACGTAATAGGCACTTCCTTATATGCAAGTGGACTAATAAAATGAGCACTGAAACTGAACATTTCAACAAAAACGCATGTCAAAGAATATATTTTGATTGGATTTGTGCAATGAAGTTCCATGCAATTAAAAAGACATATAATTCTCAAATTAAAAGATAGAATTTTCCCGATGTTTGATAATATTACGCTAATTTTCCTCATTGGTGTGGTACAGATACTTTTTTGGCAAGTTCAAAAGACTATCGGCTTTCTCAATGTTACAGCAACTGCTAAGCTCAGAAGACCAAGGAGTAGTGAAAGGCTCAGCCAAATCAAAGTCCAGCGATGTGAGGGTGAGACAGCCTTCCCATGTCCTCGTATTGCAACATGAAGGACATTTTAGCTGAAACTAACAAGGGAGAGAACTGTAGATCTGCACCAGCAGTGAGTTGTTGCCCTTAAGTTGTTTAATGTTTTATTTATTTGTATTATGTCTTACAACTTACATGTTGATTGACTTTAAGACTGTTTTCTAATGTGAATTTAAACAGATTTTAACCATCAAAGATCAGTAAAGGCAAGGTAAAATAATATGTGTGTGTGTTTTTTTGCAACGTTGGTGAGACATTAATATTATTATTAAATATTAATATTGTTGCCTCCCATTTATTGAAACATATAATAACAAAACATATCTTATGACATTTTAAAAGTAATGTGATTAATAGAATAAGTACAATTAAAAATATTAAATTTTTAACCAAATGGTTTTCCTTCTTTGTGTTTTGCAGCAAAAAATTGGCTAATAGATAAATAAGCTGTGATGTGGAAAAATGGGGCCTAATGCATGTGCTTAAATTGTTGTCACAGATTAGCCTGTGCAGTTTGCACAGGCTAATCACGGACAACACTTTCCTCTTAAAGGTATTTTTCATTAAACAAATAATCCTCTTTATGAAAATCCAGTCTAGTCAGAAAGTACCCTCCCTTATTAGCTTATGTGAATTTCACATGCTAATCTGGGACGACACTTTCTAACATTAGTGATCCGCATATTGGTTTATGAAAATACATTTCTGGAAATGGAGTCAAGATAATAGATATAAATGTACAGATAAGTATAGCATTAGCCAACACTTTTCTTGTTTTAACACAAAATGACTTAATTGTATTTATGTTCATGCTATTAAGGACAAGGAACCAATAAAATGCCGGATTAGAAATTCATGTTGTTGAAAACCTTCACAGCCAGTCAAGAGGCATAGTTTGTTATAGATTATAATATAATTGTTACAAGTTCCTATCACCCACTGTGTTGTTGTTGTTTTCAGCAGAGCACCAGCATTGATATCGAGTTGGCCCAGCAACCGCACGAGTCCCGCCTGCAGAAGCCCCAGTCCAGAACAACCCTTCCCCTCCCCTGACTTCTAACTCCTTCCCCTTGACCTCCTGACTGAAAAACTCAGCATCGTTGAACAACTCCGTTCTGCAGGAAATTCTGAGCATGATTCTGGTCAAACGTCGAGTTGTCCACACATAAGCCTGGGTAGTTTTGTTAAGCTAGAGTTCCGCGTGGGCCTGAGAGGGACGAGTTTTACAGACACGAAAAGTTATGGCAGTAGTTATGGTAACGCTAACAGTCAGTTGTTGCTGTTGGACATCACAACAAATATCCTGAAGAACAAAAAGTTCAATAACTTGTTCCAATCTTTATGGGACAAACAGAAATTGAACGGGAGAAAATCAAGGAACAATAAAAGCGTAAGCTTTCCTAGTGGGATGCTTCTGCTGTTGATAGTTTAGACGACAGTAGGGTTACGGACTGCCCCAGATTGTCCATTCAGCGGCCAAAATATCATAATAGAACGGACTTTTGGCAATATTACCGACAAAGAAAGGCAGTAATGACTTGGTTGTGAATACCCAGAGCACGATACATCCATGCTGACACAAAAAGGCAGTAATGACTTAGTGGTGAAAACCTAGAGCACGCTACATCCTTGCTGACAAAGAAATGCAGTAATGACTTGGTTGTGAATACCCAGAGCATGCTACATCCATGCTGACACAGAAAGGCAGTAATGACTATGCTGTGAACACCCAGAGCATGCTACATCCATGCTGACACAGAAAGGCAGTAATGACTATGCTGTGAACACCCAGAGCATGCTACATCCATGCGGAAACAGAAAGGCAGTCACGACTATGCTGTGAACACCCAGAGCACAATATATCCATGCTGACACAGAAAGGCAGTAATGACTATGCAGTGAACACCCAGAGCAAGATATATCCATGCTGACACAGAAAAGCAGTAATGACTATGCTGTGAACACCCAGAGCACAATACATCATTTGCTGACACAGAAAGGCAGTAATGACTTGGCTCTGAACACAGAGCACAATACATCCATGCTGACACAGAAAGGCAGTAATGACTTGGCTGTGAACACAGAGCAACATACATCCGTGCTGACACAGAAAGGCAGTAATGACTTGGCTGTGAACACAGAGCTTAATATATCCATGCTGACACAGAAAGGCAGTAATGACTTGACTGTGAACACAGAGCACAATACATCCATGCTGACACAGAAAGGCAATTATGACTTGGTTGTGAACACAGAGCACAATACATCCTTGTTGACACAGAAAAGCAGTAATGACTTTGCTGTGAACTCAGAGTACGATACATCCATGCTGACACAGAAAGGCAGTAATGACTTGGATGTAAACACCCAGAGCACAATACATCCATACTGACACAGAAAGACAGTAAAGACTTGGTTGTAAACACCCAGAGCACAATACATCCATAATGACACAGAAAGGCAGTAAAGACCTTGTTGTAAACACTAAGAGATCCATACATACATGGGGTGTGCCACAGCCGCAAATTACGCCAACTATTGTGAACAAGGTGCTTAAAGTGAACATGTCTGGGTTTGGTATGAGGACTTAGCACTCCAAGCCCAGAAGGCCTCGCATTGAATTGATGCAAGAGAAGGCTTTGAAAAATATTAGCAGTTTTGTTGTGTGGTCCAGTACGCCCTTCGACTCTCAACCTGAAGAAAGCATAACTCAAACTCGGCTCTTAGCAATATCAGCAAGGCCAGCATGTCATCTTAGCTTCTTGAACTTCAGGTGAGACCTTACAGTGTTAATTTTGTTGTTGAAATTAGGGCTGAAATTCAGCCCCACTGTTATCTCAAAAAGTCTATATCCATGATTACTGGCTTAAGTTCTCAATTCATGGTTTCCCGCAAGAAAAAGAATGTTTTGATAGGTTGCAACATTGAGTTAATCAGAACTCAAATTCAGCCTTTGGCAATATCAGCGAAGCCAGCATATCAGCTCAGCTTCTTGAGCTTCAGGTGAGATCATACAGTGTTATTCATTTTGTCGAAATTGGGGCCAAACTTGAGTCCCATTCCTAATCTTAAACAGTTTATTTTTTCCATAATTACTGGCTAAAGTTTTCAATTCAAGGTTTGACCCCAAACAATGTTTTAATGGGTTACAAATTGAGTTTGTTTCCTTATGCAGCTCTATAAGTTGAACCTTAGTGCAATTTATCTTGATAGCACTTATTCTCAATTTTTAAATTATGTTTAGCAAAAACTACAACCATTTTCCCAATTTAATTCAAAACACTATGATTTTTTACGAATTGTCCCAATCCAAAAATGGTTACAATAAACTCTGCATAGAGCTAGCCCCTAGTTATAGCACATTATAAAGTTTTTTATCAGAATAACTGGCTTAATTATACCCGCACAAACGAAGTTTAGGGGGGTATATAGGTAGTATAGGAGTGAACTAGTCTGTCGGTCTGTCTGTCGATCCGTATTTAGTGTCCGTTCTCTAATTCAAGTAGTTTTCATCCGATCTTTACCACATGATGTATAGGCCAAGTTTAAACATGGGCTTTGTCGGGTTAAAAACTCGGTCACGGTGTCACTTAGTGCATTTTAAACATTCAGCATGTTGTCCGCTCTCTAATTCAAGTAGTTTTCATCCAATCCTCACCAAACGTGGTCACAAGTTTTTTCTAAATGATCTCTAGGACAAGTTTAAACATGGGCCATTCCAAGCCTAAAACTAGGTCACCAGGTCACTTTCTGCATTTTTAACATTCAGCAAGGTGTCCGCTCTCTAATTCAAGTAGTTTACATCCGATCTTCACCAAACTTGTTCAGAAGTTTTATGGAGATGATCTTAAGGCCAAGTCAGAACATGGGCCTTTCTGTGTGAAAAACTAGGTCAAGAGGTCACTATTGCGTTTTAAGAATAGAGCATGGTGTCTGCTGTTTTTTTGTGAAGACGACATGCAAAATATTATGTGTCAATGCGGCATGTGGGGGTATTCGTCACATTTGTGACAAAGCTTTAGTTTGCTTATTTCACTAAGTTTAATTACTATTTTGAACTCACATCTATTGTTTCTTATTAAATGCCAAACAGTTGTATTGTCTCACATTGAAAGTTGTTAAGTCTCAGGTATAAGTCATAAACTGTCACATTTAAAGGTGTGCAGACTCACACTTAAATATGTAGATTGTAACATTTAAAGTTGTGTTGTCACACATTTTTAATTGCTGAGAATCTCATTTAAAATTATGTAGTCTCAAATTTAAAGTTCTTTAGTCACACAATTAAAGGTGTACAGTCTCACATTCTAAACTGCTCAAGTAATGCCTGTTTTTGATTTACAAAAAATAGATATAACACCTCGCTACAAACCCAAAAATTCCAATTTCAAGTTGGTGCACGTAAAACATTGATACTACGTTATTCTGAATTCTAATTGGTGAAAAATTAATTGCAATATTTTAAATATCAATTATAGGCACGATGTTTGGCATTTAAAAAACAGGTCTGTAAGGTAAGGTGTTTCAAGGCTTATTCATGTGTCACTAAACAATCCGGTTTTAGTTTACTTTCCATTTCCTTTTCAGTGAACTTTACTAGCAAACATGACAAACGTCATTGAAATGAAAGTCGATGACAACCCCCTTCTTGCACAAATACTACAACTTGCTGAAGAAAATCAGCATGAAGACGTCTTGCGTCAGACTACCAAGCCTCCTATCAATATATCCTCCCATGTTGGCTACATCAACACTTCCAACAGCAGAGCCTTGGTGAGTTTGACTTCCGTCTCAGCATCCATGTCGCTTAGCAACAATTGAATGATGGGCGTCGACAAATTAGGCCGGACAAGTCGCTCAAACTGAAACGATCTGATCCAACAGGTAGAGCAAGCGTTGCGTGACACGTCCGTTAATGTGACTGACCTCGATATGTTGTTCTCGAATAATGTGAACCTTAGGACTGGAGGGCAGTATGCGATTGACGCCATTCAACAAAAGTTGTTGTCGGAATTCTCGGGTTTGGGGTGGCGCCTTCGGCGTCGGGACTCACTCCATCTCTGTCTATGGCCCAGTCGCAGCAGCAGCAACAAGAACAATAAGTAGTATCTTAGCGGTGTTCTGGGATATGCGGCTTCATGTATGTGCTTAAATTGTCATCCCAGACTAGCCTGTGCAGATTGCACATAAATTAAGTCCTATTAAATTGTCATCCCAGATTAGCCTGTGCAGACTGCACATACATTAAGTCCTATTTAAGTGTCATCCCAGATTAGCCTGTGCAGACTGCACATACATTAAGTCCTATTAAAGTGTCATCCCAGATTAGCCTGTGCAGACTGCACATACATTAAGTCCTATTAAAGTGTCATCCCAGATTAGCCTGTGCAGACTGCACATACATTAAGTCCTATTAAAGTGTCATCTCATATTAGCCTGTGCAGACTGCACATACATTAAGTCCTTTTGTTTCCCAGAATGTGGCTCATATAGTTCACTTAACATCAGTATTTTCCGTTGTCTGCCTGATTGAGGAAAAGTTCATAGCATCAAATGGGAATTCTGTGTCTTTATATTGATCAAACTTGGTAAATGAATGCAAATAACACTGGATTTAATATAAATTTTAATCTTGGTATGTCAGGGCATAGTTTGTCTATTTTGCGGCCGAAATTCAGCTCCTGAACCAAAAGTTTCTCCATGCATGAAAACACCCGCTTTTCTATTCCATTTTAGTAAAACAATTATTTAAATGCTTTCAGTACATTATAAAATTATTGTCTTCATTATTTTTCGATATTTATTTAAATTCTTGGAATCTGTTTTAAGAGCCGGTTCCTACAGGACCCGATGCACTGATTATGCACATGTGACTCTTGTACGCAGCTGAATAAAAGGCTCTCTGGTCAGCTGGACCTGGACGCCAAGGGACACTTCCTGCCCAAGTACCGTGAGGCAAATGCTCAATGAGTTCTACCCGAAGTGTGCAGCGTCTCTAGACCTGTGGCTCCAGACTGTCTTACCCAGGGGCCAAGATTACTTTATCTGCAAGGTACATTGATAATTTATCATGTATAATGTGTGATGAGTTTTTTACTCCAAATTTCAATTTAAATAGTGTGTGCGTTTTATATATTGATTAAACTATATTATAGCTGACAGTTATTATGATATTGGTAATATTTATAATAGCCGCCAATTTGTATTGCCTTGAAAGGGCGCAGGAGAGGGACGTAAATATTTGTTCTTGTCTGTTTTTCGCTCTGCCCTTCCTTAAATCCGTCCTTATGTCTGTCCCACCTTTTTTGAGTTACACGTAACTTAATAAATATTTTTAGAAGGGAATAAACAATTATTTAGTAGGCTAGGTTTGTATCAAGTGTACAGCATATAGAAGTAAAGTATCAAGTGTTTTATTGTGTATCTCTTTTCTATCAGAAGTCTTCAAATTTAATGTATTTCTTACATATTTTTTTACTCAAACAAAATTGATTCAAATATAACAAATGCCATTTCAGAATGCATTGAATTATTTGGTTTACAGGGACACATTTCTGGGATGCCCCGAGGTCTTTTTTTCTGTTTACAGAGGCCTTATACTCCCAGGTTCCCCAAATACAACTCAGCCACAACATCCTAATCGGTAAGTCCCGTTGCCATGGCAAAACAGGTAACTTTGGCAAAGCATTCAGGAGACCCTGGCTTAACAGCCTTAGACTTCAGATGTTATCAAGTTTTAACAAACAGTTGAAACTCAATGCGATTTGCAGTTTCTGCTCTTCAATTAAGAAGACCAGTACAAAGTATTTCAATTCAAGGGTTCATCAACAAACTTATTTCACTATTTTGAAATTCGAAGGAGATGCAACAGTGTCACGCTAATCCCTGACATTCAGGCTTGAATTAGACATCCAGAGCTTTATTAAAACACAGAATAACACAGTTTTTCAGCAGGTTCCAATATATCTAAATTGTTAACTCTACAAAGTCAGGTTCCATTTTAAATGTAAGTATGTTTATAAAATTGCCATTGATACATAAGAGGGGTCACTGATCTCTGTAGCTTTGCATAAAATGTTGTTTTGTTCTGTGGAGATCTGAGCATATAGTTTAGAGACTATTTATAAATTATGAACTTTTGGATTATAATTTTAATGGTTTACAAAATCCCATGTAAATACAAGTGTCCATAGCTTGTGTATTGAGTGCATCAGGAATTTCCCATATGGATATTCCCCCGAGAAGACTCCTAAGTGAAATGTTTTGGAAATTTACACATTTAAATATATATATTTTAACTGAATTGAGCAAACATTTCTCAAACTGAGTAATTGTGATCACCCTATGTCATTGAGCGTGCTATGTGCAGCTTCAACTGTCAGCTTGTTTATGAATCTAAAGGCCTGAATGTTTATTGAATCTTGATGAAACTGGGTCAAAATGTTTTGACATTATCAAGGCAAAAAGTTTATTTTGACAATTTTTAGCCCGAGTTTAAATCGAGGCCACTTGTGTAACAATACAGTAGGTCTCACATCTCAATTGTCATGACTCAATCATGATCATACGTGGTCAGAATGTTTATCTTGATATGTTACAGGTTTAGTTTGAATCTGTCACATTGCTTCCAAAAACTAGGTCACCAGTTCAAACCTTGAAACAAACTTGGTTATCACTCTATAGGCCAGATTTATGCCACATCAATTATGAAAGTTAATCAGAATGTTTAAAGTAATTTAGTCAAAAAGTATGTCACAAGGTCATGTCTTCTACAGTAGGTTTACCTTGAATTGAGGTGAGCATTTCAGGCACTTTTTTCCATTTACAACATTCAGATAATTCTCCATGAAGGACCATTGAGCTTTTTTTAAATTCTAAAACAGTTTGATTGATTTAGAAAAAAGGATAAGGATTTGTGTATGTTCAGTGTTATCACAACACGAGATGTCGCATGCACACATAGATTTAATGAGATACAAAATGCTCGTTTTTAAATATGTGTGGCACAATATATTCCTTTTTATTTTTCCCCAACAATATCTATTGATATGACACTTACATGGTGCATGAACATGTGTTGAATATATTGATCCACACAAAACAAAAAAAGAGCAGTGTGTATCTTGATAAATCTATATTACCAGACCACATCTAGCGTTGAAATTTTGAATATTGCTATAAGAAACATTGATTTTTTTAATGTGTTAACTTTATGTTTTGAAATATTGTACGAAATATTAATTGATTTTGAGTGTTTATGGTCTTTTAATTGTTGTTTTGATACTTACAATTTTTAAGATTTTTCTGCATTCTGATTATGCCCATGTGACTTTTTTTATACCTCCCAAACCCAATAACAATCACAATAAACTCATCAATTTTATACCTCCCGAACCCACTAACAATCACTAATTAACTCATCAATTTTATACCACCGAAACCCACTAACAATCCCAAATTAACTCATCAATTTTATACCTCCCAAACCCACTAACAATCACACATTTACTCATCAATTTTCATTTTTATTATTCCATTCACAAGTTGAACAATTATGTCTTTGCTGTACCAACCTTAGCACTGTTGGGTTTCTATGTCTATTGCGAAATGAAGTCAATATTTGCACCATGCCAGTCATACTTAATGCAGACAAAAATAATAATATGTTAGAGGATTTTTATGTAACAACTTATGTTCACTTTGTGTTGTTATTATAAAAGTTCAAAGGTAGCTTTAAAAACATGAATTAGCCTTGCTCTGGGAAAGGCAATCTGCACAGGCTAGTCAGGGAAACCACTTACCTCTGGGAAACGCAATCTGCACAGGCTAGTCAGGGAAACCACTTACCTCTTGGAAACGCAATCCGCACAGGCTAGTCAGGGAAACCTCTTACCGCCAAAACTGGATTTTGCTAAGAAAATGCTTCCTTAAAAACAAAAAATCAATAAAAGCAAAAAGTGTTGACACTTATAAACATCTGCTATCCGTTTCAAAATAATTTTTATCGGATCATCATGAAAATGTTCAATATTGTTTTTGGGCATAATATCTTTTACAAGTTTAGTAACCAGCCAGATCGCATTTTCTTGTTTAATGAAGAACATAGACCGTTAAACATATCTAACATTGTACACACGGTCAATGTAAACCAGACCGTTCAACATATCTAACATTGTACACACGATCAATGTAAACCAGACTTCTAACCGGGAGTATTTTGTTGGTTTTGGTTCTTCATTTTTTTGGTGTGTGAAATGTCGGAAAAGTTGCGACTCGACTAAGCATTAATGCCACCAGAATTAATGCAATTGGCGTGAGTTTCATGACAGTTCATACACTTTTAAGTTTGCTGCTCATGTTACAAAATTGTGTAATGCTTTGTATAATTTATATCATATGTCTAATTTTGTCACATGGTTACTTGCCTTAAGTAAAGGACATTCTAGTGATGAATAGAATATTCTCCTGCTGATGCTACTGGAGTTTAATTTTGTTGATATTTTATTTAACAGGACAACTTGTCAATCAACATGGAACAGTACCCAGAAAATCACGACCAGCTCATGAACTGTGTAACTGCGCCAAGCGTGACCCTTCAGAGAAAGGGGCTTCCATGCCGAAGGTCAAATTGGTACCGATCTTGGCTCAAGCAGCAGCCTCAGTCTTTTATCTATTATCTATTAACATTCCAATCTCACAGTAATATTATAAAAACATGACCTGCAAGGTGGAGATGTGAATACAATGAGTATTAAATCCCACAAACCATGCAGAGGTTATATGGGAGTCAATGTTCTGTCAGTTGGTCTGTTAGAGGGGCGTTTCATCTGCATTTTATGTGAACATAGTTTTACCTCACCACATATGTATATGTCTACATTTCTAAAGGGAATCAGATGAAACTTCAATCATGTGAGCCCCATGAAGTCTGGGTTGAGGTTTAGTTATCATTTTGTGACAAAGCTCTAACTTATCATTGGCCAAGTAACTCTCTTGCATAATATTAATTTACTGTTTCTGTATCTCACCACACATGGAATTACAGAGGCTGTGTTACTTATATTTTATTCAGGGGGATTAACTAATAGTGTGCACAGAAGTGTGTTAATATTTGTGTATAAAAACAACAAAAGCATTAAATCCCTTGAACCACTTGTCATCTTTGATTACATTATAACAAATTATCCAATATAACTTATTTTTCAGTGGCCGTTGTTCAGTGTCAAGCGAAATCCTAGCAACCAAGCCACGTCAGCACAGCAGCAAAAACAGTTTCAGCAGCAGTCGTATACTAAACATCAACAACAGTGGTGCATATGCATTAAACTACGAGAGGTATGAATGCAAATATGTCTGTATGATATTAGTATATTCTCAACCATTTAATATTAACTAGTTTGTTTTGTTTAAGAATATATTTTAGCATATTGCTATATTCAAATTTGCTTTTATTATGTTTTATTTTTATTGCACTCTGCCTCTTCTAATCATGTTAAGGATGGCCCGCACCCTACCCCTGTACTGACCTGTGGGTCATGGCCCGCACCCTACCCCTGTACTGACCTGTGGGTCATGGCCCGCACCCTGCCCCTGTACTGACCTGTGGGTCATGGCCCGCACTCTGCCCCTGTACTGACCTGTGGGTCATGGCCCGCACCCTGCCCCTGTACTGACCTGTGGGTCATGTTAAGGATGGCCCGTACCCTGCCCCTGTACTGACCTGTGGGTCATGTTAAGGATGGCCCGCACCCTGCCCCTGTACTGACCTGTGGGTCATGGCCCGCAACCTGCCCCTGTTCTAACCATTTGGTCATGACCCGCACCCTGTGGGTCATGGCCCGCACTCTGCCCCTGTACTGACCTGTGGGTCATGTTAAGGATGGCCCGCACCCTGCCCCTGTACTGACCTGTGGGTCATGTTAAGGATGGCCTGCACCCTGCCCCTGTACTGACCAGTGGGTCATGTTATGGTCATATGGGCTTGGATGGTCATGAAAGTAAGAAAGTGTAAGATTTTAAAGAGACTTGTTCAAATATGTTGTGAGAAAGTTGACTGACATAAGTCAGTGACATAACTAAAAGAAAAAAATACGCCAACACATAAAAACAGATTTACCGGTAACTACAAATTATACCAATATATTGCATTACATATTGTATGGTATTGTGATATGCTTTGGCTGCTTTTAATTTGATGATTATTTAAAGTAGGCTTTTTTTAAATATACAAGCGTATCTTTGTTTAATATGTATTTTATTTTATTCCATGAACTGTATTAGTTCCGTTTGAATAATTATTGTTAATCATATTGCACACGTTTAAACCAATTTATGTAATAATATTCCATCTTTATCTGTAAATAAAGGGACTCTTACACAGGGCATTAGCAAGAACAACCAAAAACGTTCCTTTAAAAATTGCATACTCTTTCTCTGTTTGCAGAATATATGCAGAAAAACTAGTGTCTTATTGAATGATAAGGGATTTGATTACAGCTAAGAAATAATCTTTAAACGTTATCTGTAAAATGTTGTTTTGCCATTTGCAGTAAACAAGTTGACTGCGTAATGTGGCATCAAAGTCTGCAAGGAGAAACCATGCAATTGAGGAAGCCAAGAAACCATGTGATAATTTCAAGCAGCTTACCTACTCTTGTAAGTATGTGTTTTGTTTTAACGTACGCATTATATATTTTTATTTGAGTACAGATTTATGTTATTGAAATAATAATTGGTTTCCATGCACAAATGAAAGATGTTATGTTTTTCACTAGAGTAAATATATAAACGCAAGTATTAAAATATAATATGTCTGAAGAATATCCACAAAACATGTGTTTGTCATAAATCATATTAAATTTATTGATAAAGATGCGCACATTATGACTAGTTTTGTCCACCAATCTATAATTTAAACAAAGTTTGACGTTTTTTACGCACATTTCAATGACGTCAAACTGTGGAATCACTTATTTTAAGGAGATATCATTTTCGCGCACCCACCATGTCTCAGATTTATGACCAATGCCCATATTAATAGAGTTTTCAATTAACAAACAGGTGTCAGTTTGACAGGATTCAATACAACTAGGGTGTGTATATTATAACTGTTGTTTCATGCGACCCCTACTAGAAGTATAGCCCTGTCTAGTAAGGGCATATTCCGGAACCATCTTGAGCACATGTTTGATGCAATAAACAGTTTTGTGTTAAGTTCAACTTTTCTATAAAGTATCAAAGCTATTGCATTCAAACTTGTTACACTTACTACATGTATCATGAGGGGAGTGGGCAAGCAAAGTGAGATAACTCTGGCTGGCAGTTTGACATAATTATGTGCCCTTTTATACTTAGAAAAGTGATATTTAGGTTAAGTTTTGTGTTTATGTCCACTTTATTTCTAATGTATCAACGCTATTGCTTTCATACTTGCATCAATTACTAACTACCATAAGGGAACTGTGCAGGCAAAGTTATTTAACTCTGACTGGCATTTTGACAGAATTATTGCCCCTTTTATACTTAGAACATTGAAAATTTGGTTAAGTTTTGTGATTTGGTGCACTTTACTCCTAAAGTATCATGGCTATTGATTTCACACTTGGAACACATGCTCACTATCATAAGGGGACTGTGTAGGCAAGTTATGTAACTTTTTTTTCATTTTTGAAAGATAATGTAATAAAAGACCACATCTTCACACTATACACCCTCTCCACCCATCCCTCCTTCTGTTTGATGAAGTATTGAGATAGGTCCCTTCACCTTTACAAAAAACAATATATTAGCGAAGCTCTTCTTCTTCTTATACTTAACCATAAAAGCAAAATCTTTTGCAATTGGTGAATGTTCAAAAAGTGTTCTAGAACAATTTATATATAACCCTGGTCTTTCTTAAACACCACTTGATATTTGTGTTTTGTATAAACACCATTGAAATAAAATTTGGTCTTAAAACCAAATGAAAGTAATTTATAACAACTACATAGTTTAATTTTATTTCATTGAACGTGTACACAGTTTCAAGTGGTACCCAGCTTCGTAACATCCTGGGCACAAGGCGAGCTTTAGTTAAAATATGTGTGCTCGTTTATATGAAAGTTTATATCTTATTAAGACACTCACAATTATGTTACCGGGTTGAGCCAGTTTTTTATCCTTGAAAAAGCTAGTGTTGTCTTCAGTTTTGTTGTTTCATTTTGCACATGATTTACTTTATTTCCAGGAAACCCGGATAGCAAAGCATTGAGATTGTTCTGGAAGCATTTGTAGTCACAGCTCATTAAGCATCCCCCTGAAGCAGGACCCTCAGTCTACGGGTGAGTTTTCAAGCGATGTGTTTATTTTTGGCAAGCCCCTGAATACAGAGATGGGTGGGTGCATGTAGATTGACCCTTGTTCGTCGATACATCCATCCAGCTGTACGTTCTAGTATAACCTCGAACCTCGAAAAGTATTGCTTCTTGTGTGATGAAACCAAATATATTTATTATCATGTGACATTTCCTTCTTGTTTATTTGGATTCATGTTTCCTTTGACATAAGTAGTAGAGTTTTGACACAAAATTGGAATGTGGGTTCATGGTGGCCAAACCATTTTCTTACTTCATAAAAATCATCTGAGTTTTCTCAGAAAAACTCTCGCTGAATTCATGTTTTTGGGACTATCGTCTAGTAGGCCTTTGCTTATTGTCATTATTGATGAGGTAGTATTTGATAATAAAAAGGATCTTTATAAAAACCCAGTCCAAATTATTTGGTAATAAAGAGGTTATACTTTATCTAAAATAATTATTATTAATTATTATTGTATCAATAGTCCCAGGTCCATCATTTTGCTTGATTGGTCTTTGTCAGCCCGAGTACTACTTAAAAGTACCCCGAGTACTCTTAAACATACTACAATGTACCCAGGGTATGGAAAATGTACCCAGGAATACTAACGCTAAATTGGCCGTTGTTTGATCATTTTCTCAAGTTAGTATGTTCATATTTATATCAGTGTTCTGTAAAATTGCCCCAGTATAATCGAAACTCATACTCTCAAAGAATGTTGAGTCAGTTTTTTTTCAAAGATAATTTAGTTTCGTAATTCGTTAGCGCATTATATCACATCGGATTTTGGGTAGGAGTAAACCTCGAGTACAGTGAAATATTGGCTGGGTGCATTTAAGCGTATTTTCTGTACCCGGGGTATATTGTAGTATACTTGAAGAGTACCCGGGGTACTTTTAAGTAGCACTCAAATCCACATTGACCAATCGAGCCATCGTTTCATCTATGGATTCAAGTCATATAAGTCGTAACACCCTATGCAAGTTTTGTTTTTCGTTTGGTATCAAAAATAGACGGAAACACATTTACAGTATCACGTTGTTCTTTTTTTGCAGACGCCAATTGACGAAATAAAACTTGTCATTCAGCAACACAGCAAGTTGCAGCAGTTGTTACCATCTTGACCCCAGTCAAAACTAAGAGCTCAGAGACAATCAGCAACACAGCCAGTTGCAGCAGTTGTTACCATATTGACCCCAGTCAAAAGTAGGAGCTCAGAGACAATCAGCAACACAGCCAGTTGCAGCAGTTGTTACCATATTGACCCCAGTCAAAACTAAGAGCTCAGAGACAATCAGCAACACAGCGAGTTGCAGCAGTTGTTACCATATTGACCCCAGTCAAAACTAAGAGCTCAGAGACAATCAGCAACACAGCCATTTGCAGCAGTTGTTACCATAGTGACCCCAGTCAAAACTAGGAGCGCAGAGATAAATACTGTTTAAGATAGATATTCTCTACATTCCTCATGGTCAGGCAACACAGCCAGTTGCAGCAGTTGTTACCATATTGACCCCAGTCAAAACTAAGAGCTCAGAGACAATCAGCAACACAGCCAGTTGCAGCAGTTGTTACCATATTGACCCCAGTCAAAACTAAGAGCTCAGAGACAATCAGCAACACAGCCAGTTGCAGCAGTTGTTACCATATTGACCCCAGTCAAAACTAGGAGCTCAGAGACAATCAGCAACACAGCCAGTTGCAGCAGTTGTGACCGTATTGACCCCAGTCAAAACTAGGAGCTCAGAGACAATCAGCAACACAGCCAGTTGCAGCAGTTGTTACCATATTGACCCCAGTCAAAACTAAGAGCTCAGCGACAATCAGCAACACAGCCAGTTGCAGCAGTTGTTACCATATTGACCCCAGTCAAAACTAGGAGCTCAGAGACAATCAGCAACACAGCCAGTTGCAGCAGTTGTTACCGTATTGACCCCAGTCAAAACTAGGAGCTCAGAGACAATCAGCAACACAGCCAGTTGCAGCAGTTGTTACCATATTGACCCCAGTCAAAACTAGGAGCTCAGAAACAATCAGCAACACAGCCATTTGCAGCAGTTGTTACCATAGTGACCCCAGTCAAAAATAGGAGCTCAGAGACAATCAGCAACACAGCCAGTTGCAGCAGTTGTTACCATAGTGACCCCAGTCAAAACTAGGAGCTCAGAGACAATCAGCAACACAGCCAGTTGCAGCAGTTGTTACCGTATGACCCCAGTCAAAACTAGGAGCTCAGAGACAATCAGCAACACAGCGAGTTGCAGCAGTTGTTACCGTATGACCCCAGTCAAAACTAAGAGCTCAGAGACAATCAGCAACACAGCGAGTTGCAGCAGTTGTTACTGTATGACCCCAGTCAAAACTAAGAGCTCAGAGACAATCAGCAACACAGCCAGTTGCAGCAGTTGTTATCATATTGACCCCAGTCAAAACTAGGAGCTCAGAGACAATCAGCAACACAGCCAGTTGCAGCAGTTGTTACCGTATGACCCTAGTCAAAACTAGGAGCTCAGAGACAATCAGCAACACAGCAAGTTGCAGCAGTTGTTACGGTATGACCCCAGTCAAAACTAAGAGCTCAGAGACAATCAGCAACACAGCCAGTTGCAGCAGTTGTTACCGTATGACCCCAGTCAAAACTAGGAGCTCAGAGATAAATACTGTTTAAGATAGATATTCTCTACATTCCTCATGGTATGTTAAGCACAAACTCTGACAGATCTCATCTTTGAACTTTGTAACGGGCGAAAAATAAATGACCTTGTTCAGAATGAAATGGCAGAATGACAAAGCACAACAATTTAAGGGGAAACCATAAATTAATGTGACCAGCAAAGATGTGTTCAAAGCAAAACAATATGTCATGTCTTTGGGGACTGAATTTTGATGGTGTCATTCATTAAACATTGAATATTTTTGTTAAATATAGTTAAATATAATGATATAAAGGATATTTGATTAAGGCGTGTATGTTAATTATTACTTTAAGCACAAATATAGCACGTCTATCAATTACTTATGAAACTTGCACCTGATAATGATAAATGCATGAAAATTAAATTGTACTTAAGACATTATTTCATACGTTGAGCTTAAGAAAATTGAAAGCTGTTTAAATTATGCTGGTAACATTATATACAAAATATGTATTGGATTATATTCATGTAAAAAACAAGTTTCAGTTTTCTGTTGTAACATGCAATATAGAAGTATTATCAAGAATCGTGTTAAGTATGGCACTATTCGAAATGAATATTCATTAAATAAAGACAAAATCATTTAATCTTCTTTCAATTGTCAATTCTGTATGTACTACTACTACCTTATTTATTTGACTTGATATGGTTTGTTAAATTATAAGATAATGCCTCTTTATTTGGAAAGCTTTCAATGTTTTGAAACTGAGTATTTAAAAATGAATTATTAAAAGAATTATGAAAAATCATGGCTGATGTCAAAGTTATGTTTGATTTTGCCAATTTTGTGTTGATATTTAATATACATGTACTTACATGCTCATAAGTGTTGACATTTGTTTTTGAACATAATAGTTTTTTATGTTTTATATCGTGTATATACACATTTACAAGTCCAAATTTTCATCCTCTCAATCACTCAGTAACTTTACCAACAATAAATGTTGGATCTCTGTATATAGGTAAATTGTGCAATTGATATATAGAGCAACTGCAACAAATCAGTCAGTTACAAATCAAGGCAGAGTGATGTAATATGCTGGCAATTGTTAAGTAGTGCAGTTGTCTCTTTTTGTTCTCAGGTTAGAGCAATAGTGTTTGCTTCAAAAATAAAAACACAGTCTCCCTTGTAAGAAAATTAATGTGTTCACATCTCAACATAACAAGTAAATTCATAGAGAAAATCAAATTATTTACATGATATACTCGACAATTAGTCTAATGGAATTTGTAGAATAAAAAATAACATGTAATTATGACGATTATAAGTGAATGTTTGACACAAAATGTCTCTTCAGAAATGTGCATATTTTAATGATAAATCTATACATTGTACTTGCTGTACTTTTTATAGTATATTTTATGAACGTGCAGCTGATAAGTGAATGTGACAATTTACGAGTTATGTTACAATTTGTTTCACGTTGACATGGCAACATAAGCTGTTAATGGAGTGCATTCACTGCGGCCAGTTTCCAGAAATCTCCCAATTAAAAAACACCAGAAAATATCTTAAGATCAGATAGTTTGGTTGTTCACATTAGTTTTGATTTATTTATTGATTGTGTTATGCCTTGTACTCTTAATTTGTTATCAAATATTTAAGTTTATATGACTTGAAGAGACTTACATGTTTATTTTATTGATGTGTTTGTGCTGATTTCTTGCATTCTGATTAAAGAATATTCAAGTGGAAAAAGAATATTATTATGCATTGAAAGTGTGTTGTGATTTCAAATAAAAATACTATGAAAATATAGTTCAGTCGTTTGATTACAAAGTTATTACAAAGGTGATCAATTGCTCATCAAGTGTAGGTGTTTGCATACGGACATAATATGTCTGTGCTTTATATGTATATAATGTAGATCCCCATTTACCAGAACATATTTTGATGTGCTTAAATGTGCTAATAGCCTGATGAAATTCGTGTTGACTATGCGTTTTACATTTTGCCATTTTTATTTAAAAAATGAAAAACAAATGAATTGTCAGTGTAAATAAACTAGGAGCTCAGAGACAATCAGCAACACAGCGAGTTGCAGCAGTTGTTACCGTATGACCCCAGTCAAAACTAAGAGCTCAGAGACAATCAGCAACACAGCGAGTTGCAGCAGTTGTTACTGTATGACCCCAGTCAAAACTAAGAGCTCAGAGACAATCAGCAACACAGCCAGTTGCAGCAGTTGTTATCATATTGACCCCAGTCAAAACTAGGAGCTCAGAGACAATCAGCAACACAGCCAGTTGCAGCAGTTGTTACCGTATGACCCCAGTCAAAACTAGGAGCTCAGAGACAATCAGCAACACAGCAAGTTGCAGCAGTTGTTACGGTATGACCCCAGTCAAAACTAAAAGCTCAGAGACAATCAGCAACACAGCCAGTTGCAGCAGTTGTTACCGTATGACCCCAGTCAAAACTAGGAGCTCAGAGATAAATACTGTTTAAGATAGATATTCTCTACATTCCTCATGGTATGTTAAGCACAAACTCTGACAGATCTCATCTTTGAACTTTGTAACGGGCGAAAAATAAATGACCTTGTTCAGAATGAAATGGCAGAATGACAAAGCACAACAATTTAAGGGGAAACCATAAATTAATGTGACCAGCAAAGATGTGTTCAAAGCAAAACAATATGTCATGTCTTTGGGGACTGAATTTTGATGGTGTCATTCATTAAACATTGAATATTTTTGTTAAATATAGTTAAATATAATGATATAAAGGATATTTGATTAAGGCGTGTATGTTAATTATTACTTTAAGCACAAATATAGCACGTCTATCAATTACTTATGAAACTTGCACCTGATAATGATAAATGCATGAAAATTAAATTGTACTTAAGACATTATTTCATACGTTGAGCTTAAGAAAATTGAAAGCTGTTTAAATTATGCTGGTAACATTATATACAAAATATGTATTGGATTATATTCATGTAAAAAACAAGTTTCAGTTTTCTGTTGTAACATGCAATGTAGAAGTATTATCAAGAATCGTGTTAAGTATGGCACTATTCGAAATGAATATTCATTAAATAAAGACAAAATCATTTAATCTTCTTTCAATTGTCAATTCTGTATGTACTACTACTACCTTATTTATTTGACTTGATATGGTTTGTTAAATTATAAGATAATGCCTCTTTATTTGGAAAGCTTTCAATGTTTTGAAACTGAGTATTTAAAAATGAATTATTAAAAGAATTATGAAAAATCATGGCTGATGTCAAAGTTATGTTTGATTTTGCCAATTTTGTGTTGATATTTAATATACATGTACTTACATGCTCATAAGTGTTGACATTTGTTTTTGAACATAATAGTTTTTTATGTTTTATATCGTGTATATACACATTTACAAGTCCAAATTTTCACCCTCTCAATCACTCAGTAACTTTACCAACAATAAATGTTGGATCTCTGTATATAGGTAAATTGTGCAATTGATATATAGAGCAACTGCAACAAATCAGTCAGTTACAAATCAAGGCAGAGTGATGTAATATGCTGGCAATTGTTAAGTAGTGCAGTTGTCTCTTTTTGTTCTCAGGTTAGAGCAATAGTGTTTGCTTCAAAAATAAAAACACAGTCTCCCTTGTAAGAAAATTAATGTGTTCACATCTCAACATAACAAGTAAATTCATAGAGAAAATCAAATTATTTACATGATATACTCGACAATTAGTCTAATGGAATTTGTAGAATAAAAAATAACATGTAATTATGACGATTATAAGTGAATGTTTGACACAAAATGTCTCTTCAGAAATGTGCATATTTTAATGATAAATCTATACATTGTACTTGCTGTACTTTTTATAGTATATTTTATGAACGTGCAGCTGATAAGTGAATGTGACAATTTACGAGTTATGTTACAATTTGTTTCACGTTGACATGGCAACATAAGCTGTTAATGGAGTGCATTCACTGCGGCCAGTTTCCAGAAATCTCCCAATTAAAAAACACCAGAAAATATCTTAAGATCAGATAGTTTGGTTGTTCACATTAGTTTTGATTTATTTATTGATTGTGTTATGCCTTGTACTCTTAATTTGTTATCAAATATTTAAGTTTATATGACTTGAAGAGACTTACATGTTTATTTTATTGATGTGTTTGTGCTGATTTCTTGCATTCTGATTAAAGAATATTCAAGTGGAAAAAGAATATTATTATGCATTGAAAGTGTGTTGTGATTTCAAATAAAAATACTATGAAAATATAGTTCAGTCGTTTGATTACAAAGTTATTACAAAGGTGATCAATTGCTCATCAAGTGTAGGTGTTTGCATACGGACATAATATGTCTGTGCTTTATATGTATATAATGTAGATCCCCATTTACCAGAACATATTTTGATGTGCTTAAATGTGCTAATAGCCTGATGAAATTCGTGTTGACTATGCGTTTTACATTTTGCCATTTTTATTTAAAAAATGAAAAACAAATGAATTGTCAGTGTAAATAAACTAGGAGCTCAGAGACAATCAGCAACACAGCGAGTTGCAGCAGTTGTTACCGTATGACCCCAGTCAAAACTAAGAGCTCAGAGACAATCAGCAACACAGCGAGTTGCAGCAGTTGTTACTGTATGACCCCAGTCAAAACTAAGAGCTCAGAGACAATCAGCAACACAGCCAGTTGCAGCAGTTGTTATCATATTGACCCCAGTCAAAACTAGGAGCCCAGAGACAATCAGCAACACAGCCAGTTGCAGCAGTTGTTACCGTATGACCCCAGTCAAAACTAGGAGCTCAGAGACAATCAGCAACACAGCAAGTTGCAGCAGTTGTTACGGTATGACCCCAGTCAAAACTAAGAGCTCAGAGACAATCAGCAACACAGCCAGTTGCAGCAGTTGTTACCGTATGACCCCAGTCAAAACTAGGAGCTCAGAGATAAATACTGTTTAAGATAGATATTCTCTACATTCCTCATGGTATGTTAAGCACAAACTCTGACAGATCTCATCTTTGAACTTTGTAACGGGCGAAAAATAAATGACCTTGTTCAGAATGAAATGGCAGAATGACAAAGCACAACAATTTAAGGGGAAACCATAAATTAATGTGACCAGCAAAGATGTGTTCAAAGCAAAACAATATGTCATGTCTTTGGGGACTGAATTTTGATGGTGTCATTCATTAAACATTGAATATTTTTGTTAAATATAGTTAAATATAATGATATAAAGGATATTTGATTAAGGCGTGTATGTTAATTATTACTTTAAGCACAAATATAGCACGTCTATCAATTACTTATGAAACTTGCACCTGATAATGATAAATGCATGAAAATTAAATTGTACTTAAGACATTATTTCATACGTTGAGCTTAAGAAAATTGAAAGCTGTTTAAATTATGCTGGTAACATTATATACAAAATATGTATTGGATTATATTCATGTAAAAAACAAGTTTCAGTTTTCTGTTGTAACATGCAATATAGAAGTATTATCAAGAATCGTGTTAAGTATGGCACTATTCGAAATGAATATTCATTAAATAAAGACAAAATCATTTAATCTTCTTTCAATTGTCAATTCTGTATGTACTACTACTACCTTATTTATTTGACTTGATATGGTTTGTTAAATTATAAGATAATGCCTCTTTATTTGGAAAGCTTTCAATGTTTTGAAACTGAGTATTTAAAAATGAATTATTAAAAGAATTATGAAAAATCATGGCTGATGTCAAAGTTATGTTTGATTTTGCCAATTTTGTGTTGATATTTAATATACATGTACTTACATGCTCATAAGTGTTGACATTTGTTTTTGAACATAATAGTGTTTTATGTTTTATATCGTGTATATACACATTTACAAGTCCAAATTTTCACCCTCTCAATCACTCAGTAACTTTACCAACAATAAATGTTGGATCTCTGTATATAGGTAAATTGTGCAATTGATATATAGAGCAACTGCAACAAATCAGTCAGTTACAAATCAAGGCAGAGTGATGTAATATGCTGGCAATTGTTAAGTAGTGCAGTTGTCTCTTTTTGTTCTCAGGTTAGAGCAATAGTGTTTGCTTCAAAAATAAAAACACAGTCTCCCTTGTAAGAAAATTAATGTGTTCACATCTCAACATAACAAGTAAATTCATAGAGAAAATCAAATTATTTACATGATATACTCGACAATTAGTCTAATGGAATTTGTAGAATAAAAAATAACATGTAATTATGACGATTATAAGTGAATGTTTGACACAAAATGTCTCTTCAGAAATGTGCATATTTTAATGATAAATCTATACATTGTACTTGCTGTACTTTTTATAGTATATTTTATGAACGTGCAGCTGATAAGTGAATGTGACAATTTACGAGTTATGTTACAATTTGTTTCACGTTGACATGGCAACATAAGCTGTTAATGGAGTGCATTCACTGCGGCCAGTTTCCAGAAATCTCCCAATTAAAAAACACCAGAAAATATCTTAAGATCAGATAGTTTGGTTGTTCACATTAGTTTTGATTTATTTATTGATTGTGTTATGCCTTGTACTCTTAATTTGTTATCAAATATTTAAGTTTATATGACTTGAAGAGACTTACATGTTTATTTTATTGATGTGTTTGTGCTGATTTCTTGCATTCTGATTAAAGAATATTCAAGTGGAAAAAGAATATTATTATGCATTGAAAGTGTGTTGTGATTTCAAATAAAAATACTATGAAAATATAGTTCAGTCGTTTGATTACAAAGTTATTACAAAAGTGATCAATTGCTCATCAAGTGTAGGTGTTTGCATACGGACATAATATGTCTGTGCTTTATATGTATATAATGTAGATCCCCATTTACCAGAACATATTTTGATGTGCTTAAATGTGCTAATAGCCTGATGAAATTCGTGTTGACTATGCGTTTTACATTTTGCCATTTTTATTTAAAAAATGAAAAACAAATGAATTGTCAGTGTAAATAAATACTGTATTGTTGTTCAATCAATTAAACTATTTCACTGTTTTCATGCATATGTTCAAATCATTTTCATTTTTGTTCAATCTTTAAGATGCAACGCTTGTGTAATTTACTTTATGAAACTTATATATACACAAAAATGTAGTACAGATGTATATCCAATGACTGCTGTGGGCTTGTGGTAAACAGAAAACCATGCTTTAAATTGAAAAACCTTGTTATATGCCATGTTTTTCATTTAATAATATTAAAAGCACTCTTGAAATTGAACTTCTTGAAAATATGTTTCATTTTTTTGTAAAAATATCTTAAGTTATCTATTCTAAATTATCTATGCTTATATAAGAAATACAAATTAAAATTGGTTATTGGAAATAAGTCAATTAAAAGTCAAGGGATAATGATGTAATGTACTTAAAAATGTCAAAACTGCTATTGTCTCTATTTGTATTCTAGATATGTTATATCCTTAAACAAACAAATACAATGTTGTCTCCTTGTTGAATAGGTGTTGTGTACCTCTGAACATGTCAAGTCATTTACTTTAAGTATTTTAATTTAGTTCTCACTATCTGCACCCGTAAGTCACTCATGAATTTTGTGTAATAAACATTGGATAAATATATTTTTATATAATCGATTATAAGATAAGGTAAAAAGTGTATGTGCGTTATAAGAAATAAACATTGGATAAATATATTTTTATATAATCGATTATAAGATAAGGTTAAAAGTGTATGTGCGTTATAAGAAATAAACATTGGATAAATATATTTTTATATAATCGATTATAAGATGAGGTAAAAAGTGTATGTGCGTTATAAGAAATAAACATTGGATAAATATATTTTTATATAATCGATTACAAGATAAGGTGAATAGTGTATGTGCGTTATTAAATTCATCAGGTATGACCATACTGTGCTACAAGTTTTGTAATTGTGACTAATAAAAGTACATGATCTGCAAAAAATGTCACTTAAACAAATGTGTATATGTTTATCATTATTAAATTCTTTCCAACTAGATTACACTTGATAAGTTTCGGCTTAAAGCTGAAAAGTTATTGTTACATTTTATCAGCGTTGAGCTCAACTAGCATCCGTAGTGAATACTGTAAAATTTAAGCTTTCTCAGAATGAGTATGTTGAAAAATATCTTGACGACGGTTAGAATCTGTGTCGCATGTGTCAAAAAACTAGAACTAAAGGTCAAATCTTAGAAAAAAACTTGTTTTCTATGGTGTACGAACTGGTCCAAAACTATTCTAAACTGTCCGGGACAGTTTAGAAACCGTCCGGGACGGTTTGTAAACTGTCCTGGACAGTTTACTAAACTGTCCCGAAACTGTCCCGGACAGTTTACTAAACTGTCCCGGACAGTTTACAAACTGTCCGGGATGGTTTAGGAAAGTTTTGGACCGTTCGTGCGCATAAACCGTCCGGGACGGTTTAAACTGTCCGGGACAGTTAAGTAAACTGTCCGGGACGGTTTAAACTGTCCGACTATGGTCTTAAGAACCTATGCCGTACTAAAGTTAATGCCTGCAAACCGTCCCGGACAGTTTCCAGGAAACCGTCCCGGACAGTTTCCTAAACTGTCCCGGACGGTCTGTAATCCACAAAATAAATCGCCTGGTACAGTTTACAGACGCACGAGCGGTTCAAAAGTAAGAAACTGTCCGGGACAGTTTTGTTAACTGTCCGGGACAGTTTACAAACCGTCCCGGACGGTTTATAAACCGTCCCGGACGGTTTATAAACCGTCCCGAACAGTTTAGAATAGTTTTGGACCAGTTCGTACACCATAGTTTTCACTGCAGAGGCGTCTTTTATTAATCGATCTGCAGTCAACGTTCTCCGAATACTTATATTGACGATATCTAGAATGAGTGCGAATCTGGGTCACGTGCATCCAAAAACTAGGTCACCAGATCATATTTAATACGATTATTATCTCATTAAGGAATCAATATTGATGATACCACACCGAAGATGTGGACCATTGTTTCTTTAAATGTTTGCGTTATCAGGACGTTCGTGTGCAAATGTTTATAAACACGAGTATATTTCATCCAATTAGTGCATAAAAACTCATGTTTGGCATACAAACGTTGACCTAGGAAGAAAATTGTAAGCTCGTTCAAGAAGTTCAGTTATTAATCAAACGAACGAGACGATTTAAAGGGGCCTTTTCACAGATTTTGGCATGTTTTGAAGATTTTCATTAAATGCTTTATATTGATAAATGTAAACATTGGATCTAAAAAGCTCCAGTAAAAAAAACAAGAATAAAATAAAAACATGCAAAAAGAAGCCTTCAGCAGGGCTCGAACCAGTGACCCCCGGAGTCCTGGAGTAAAAACCAATTAGACCGCTCGGCCATCCTGCCAAGTATGTATGAGAGATGTATTTTGTACTTTATATAAGCAATCTTAGTAGTTTCACAAAATTACACGACAATAACAGAACTCTCCAAATTATTAAATCGGTTCGCGTTGCAATGCTTAATAATTTCAGGTTTTTAAATCGTCAAAGATGCATATAATGGCTATATTAGACCATGGTAAATGTTCAGTATTACTGTTTCCTCACAAATATCATAACTAAAACGAAAATTTGCGAATCTGAAACAACTTTTTTCAATTTTGTAAATTTACCAAAACTTGAAAAGATCCCTTTAAGTGCATGCTGTTCTGGTGTTGTGCTGTTCGCATGTAGTCATTTTCACTTTGCTTCTGAACAGAAAATGGTAAAAAAAAGGCCAAAACTAAATACTGTGCTAATAAGAAAAGTTCATGGAATATAATCCTATATAACGATAAAATATGAAATCTGGGCTTAATGCATGTTTGTAAAATGTCGTCCCAGATTAGCATTAATGCATGTTCATAAAATGTCATCCCAGATTAACCTGCCCAATCCACAAAGGCTAATCAGGAACGACACTTTCCACATAAACGGGTGGCTTCTTTTTAAGGATAATTCCTTAAACAAAAGTACCATACAAGTGGAAAGTGTCGAACAGCAAAGGCTTATCTGAAACGACATTTTCCACATAGACTGGCTGATAATTTAAACGATAATTCCCTTGAAAAATTCCATACAAGCGGATAAATTCGAATTGAACAGGCCAATCTTGGACCACAACGCACATGCATTAAACCCGGTTTTCCCAAGGCGTGGCTCATATTTTTTAATCCAGATGTTCGACCATTTAAGTTTTAATGACCAACATCATACAATTTGCTAATAACATACGCATTGAAACTATCAAATAAAAGGTACTTAATATAATGATCCATCAAGAACGTAATATGATATACCAAGAAAAACAAGTTGACAAGCAAGGGGTCGTATAACTTCACTACGGAATAGATTTAACGGTTACTGGCGCACGTAGGTCATCTTGTGACGATATTTCTATCTGAAATACTTGTGAGTATCGGTGTTTTGGTACATCATAACCTTTGAATAGTAACTAGCTATAAGAATATTATTAATTTCAAACAACTGAACTATTTTATGTTGCTAAAGATGAACAAAGATGGACACACACAGCCGCTTTGTAGATTCGCCTTAGTTTAGTTTAGTCTAACCTATTTATTTTAGCTCGATTGCATGGAAAGCCTTCAACTTATTTGAAACGCTCCTGAGTCCATTTCCTCGGACTAGAACTAGTACTTGGTGTCTATGGGGATATTTAAAGAACGATTCGACAGCGGGGATCGAACACGTGACCTCCCGATCTCGAGGCGGACACCATATCTACTACGCCACGGCGACTGTATGTTTGTTTATCCTTTTAACGCTTTATTTCGACTTCTTAATGAATTGAGTGTTAGCTATATGATGCTTTGTTTCAACATCAATTTAATAAATTCGAGATGTTGTTGTCCTATTGATTATCGTTTTGTTTTTATGTCATCGTTTCTCAGACAGTCACAGTTCTAGTTTTCTGGTATGTGTTTAATTATTTAGTAATTAAATGGTCATTAAATTGAAGTGTCCTGTCTTTGTATTGCACATGCATCTGAATCGTGTCGCTATGAAGTTAACTGTTATTTAGCTTTTAATGTTTAACACATTTTTTTGGACCAACATGCCCAAGTGTGAGGTCTGATCATCGGTCTAAAAAATATCCTGATTATATTATTATATTTATTGAGTTTCATAATTTGATAACATCTGAATGAAACTCGTCGGTTATTCAAATAATAAAGCGACCTGTTCATTTTCATTATTTGTGTGATTACCGTCCACAGATTTGTTTGCCTATTGCTCAGGGAAGCGGACAACGAGCGAGGCATGGTATTGTAATGCGCACGGGGGGCTTAGCCTTTTGCTAAAATTTTCGCTAAGAAGAGACTAAATTTGAACGAAAAATATCATAAAAGCGTAAAGTGTCGTACCTAATAAGCACGTGCGGGCTGCATTAAGCCCCGATTTCATAGGCTAAATTATTTGAGCCGATTCGTTGCCTCGTGGTTACACACTGGCACCAGGGGGTCGAATGATTTGAGACCGCTCTCAAGCATGACCTTCTAGTATTTTTCGTTTTCATTAGACGTTCGACCAACTAAAAGGTCTTCACTGTGAGCACTAACTAAAAAAGTTCGTCGCTGGAACCGGAGATCATATGACCTGATGTCGCATGTATCTATCATTATAGATCATGATGCAGATGCCACGTCCTTTAAAGGAGCGGTGGCCGTATAGAGCTTCCTGGCGAATTAGTAAAAAAGTTATACACCCAATATGTATTTTATCGTCCATGCCTTTAATAGAAATATCAACGGCGCTCTGCTCCACCCATTCCCCTTGCATTTATTAGTCGACTCCTTATGGCTCGAAGTCGCGGGACCGACAAGAAAACTTTGATGGATACGACCTTCGAGTCGAAAGATTCATAATATTATTATTTGTTTGCTTACAAAAACAACAGCACAAAATTTACTTTAAGTCAAGGCGCCGAAGGCACTGACGTTGTTCGCTGTTTTATAATCTTAGACGCAACTCAGTTTTCAAAAGTATGTGATAGCTTTTTATATCGCAAGTTTGAAGTGACCACAACCAATTCAAATTTATAAAGAGTGTGTCTTAAAGCACATATCGAGACGTGTTGTTAATAAGTGTGCACAGGCTAATCTTATTTGACATGCGTTAAGCCCCTTTTTCCCTGAAAGCAGCCAATATGTACAGATTTCAATGATAAGCACTAGACTGGCCAACGTTGTCTTACAAGCTGTTAAATACTTGTAAATACATACACAAAATCTAGTGTACCAGTGGGAACTATTAAACAGACAGATGCGGTGGTTAGAGCAGACGCTCCTAGCCTAGCATTCGTCGTCTTATTTTTACTGCAGTTATTCACACAGGCAGTCACGGGTTACAGTTCCTAACGTAGTAAAGCCCATACTGATTTGCAAAATTGTCTCTACATTAATTGTGAGCTAACGCTCACAAATAAAAACGAAACAAAATTACACAAGTGTTGTTAAATTAACATGTTGATTGTCTATGTTGCAGAGTGGAACGTTATTCGTCATTAGTCCGTGTAGGAAGAAATCTGCGTCGTACAACTCCATATAACAGCATACGGCGTATGTACGCTTGTCCGGCACATGCTAATCTGGGACGACACTTTACGCACATGCATTAAGCCAAGTTTTCCCAGAACGAGGCTCATATTTACCCAAAGATTCATCAAGCGTCATGTAGAAACATTCAATGCATTTTGTGTTTGCTTAATGCCTGATATGTGAATGTTTGTATTTATTAAACATTGTTTGCTGAATATAAATGTGAATTACCGATATATATTTTTATTAAAGAATCGTTATTATATTACTATAAAATTATGTCAAGTGGTATATTTAATGATGATGCGATGAGAGTGATTATAACTGATGGTAACTGATAATAACCGAGGATAACTGAAGTCAACCGATGATAACCGAGGATAACTGAAGTCAACCGATGATAACCGAAGCAATGGCTTTGAGTTCGTTATTATTACACAGAGCAAGCATGTTGTAATTTGTCAAATACATTTTAATCACCATATACCGTTTATAACATAATTTCGAAAAAAACAACCGTTACTATGGCGATTCAGTTAATTGCGTCTGTCAGATCTTGTCCAGATTGTAACTTCATCATCGATGTACATCTGAAATAAGATACCAAAAAGCATCACTATTTGAAGACGGTGTTGTGGAGTGCAATGCATGTATGCATAACTAAAGAATCATAATCACGCTTACAGGTCAGTTGTTGAATACTAGTATGAAGATTTAACAGCTGGACCCGACTGTAACTTTCCGATAAGTCTGGAGATGTTAAATGAATAACTGAAAACAAAAACTGAAATATTTACTCCCAAGATCATTAAGGTATTAATTCAATCATGTATTGCAGTAACCTTTCAGATCTGGGGCATAGTTGTAAAAATCGGTTGAGCTGTAAAGGAAATACATTTATTAATAGAGTAAAGCGTCTGGAATGCATTGTAATGATAATTTTTAAAGTGCGTGTATTTTCTTACAAGGCGTTTAAAAGTGATATTATGGGCATTTTTAACCAGGTTTTCCGAAGGAAAAAACTGGTTATTAGATTGGCGAATGCGGGCGGGCTGGCTGGCTGGCTGGCTGGCTGGCTGGCGGGCGGGCGGAACAAGCTTGTCCGGGCCATAACTATGTCGTTCATTGTCAGATTTTAAAATCATTTGGCACATTTGTTCACCATCATTGGACGGTGTGTCGCGCGAAATAATTACGTCGATATCTCCAAGGTCAAGGTCACACTTTGAGTTCAAAGGTCAAAAATGGCCATAAATGAGCTTGTCCTGGCCATAACTATGTCATTCATTGTGAGATTTTAAAATCATTTGGCACATTTGTTCACCATCATGGGACGGTGTGTCGCACGAAAGAATCACGTCAATATCTCCAATGTCAAGGTCGCCACGACTAAAAATATATTTTTTTTTAAAACAAACTTACAAAGGGGGTTAATTTTGTTTGTTCATTTCAAAAGTTCAGTTTGAGTTTTCTCCCTTTATCAGATTTTTTTTTTCACAATGAAAACCTGGTTTTGTGACAATTTTGTCCCTTGTTCACTGTTGATTTGAGCTGAAAAGAATTAACAGGCCAAAAGAGTTAGTTAAAATGTGGTAACTGTCCAATTATCTGCAACTCATCTTTCTTCTAATTGTTTAAAAAAATATATATTATATTCGATATTTAACATGACTCACCCAGTCCTCTAAGCCGAAATGATACGTTCAACAAAATAGTGCCCTTGTGTCGTATGAACGAATCTGCACTAACACTCAATTTTGATTCACATTGAAATCGAATCATTTTCATATTCAAATGCATTATTTTTCTCTTTCCGGGATCTTGTTTTAGCATTATAGGATGTTGATGCTGCATTAACAAATATAAGTGTATATGAAGTGAAAACACCACAAATAAAAAAACGGCTGCGATATACACCTATAAATTGTTAGATGCCCATAATATCACTTTCAATAGGCTGAACAGTATTTAAGCCTGACAGACACAGAGGAAGCGCGTTATATCTGACTCGCAGAGGTCCCGGATTTGAATCCTGTGGATTTCATTCAACTATTTTACTTGACATTATAGTTATTGCAGAATACGCCACACATAACAGTATGTTTTGGTAAAACCATTTAACGACACTTTCAATACCAAACATACACAGAGATTTGACTGGAACGAGCACTTTTTAAAACAAGAATTTCAACGAGTACATAAGATACAGATTTTATGCTGCTTATGGCAGTGTAAAATACACCAGAATTACTTTTTTTATTAGCCTGTGTTCTTGTTTAAAAGTTCATTGTGTACTGCACGGTTATGCACGGTTATACTTCACGCAAAGTGAAATTTTGTCACCGATTTCAGACGTATTCAATGATGTATTCACATACCTTAATTAAGATATCGGCACAAACTGCAAGAACACTTGTCTTTTATGCACTTAAGATGTTTTTCAACTATATTTCAATAACTGAGATATTTGAACAAATAAAGCTTTTAACAGTGTGTTAACATTCTTCAAGCCTAGAGCAAGACTGCCACTGATTTTGTCGCAATATGTGGCTTAAGGGATAAAAGATCAAGCATACGAAACAAGAGAGAATGGCGTGAATGGAATGCATGCGTATCGTTGTGTATTTTTGTAATCTTGTTCTCCAATCTGAAATTTAAATATATGGAGATCATCGTATTTGCTAGTAAGGTAATTCGAAAATTGAACACTTATTCTTCCCAATCGGATCCGCATCCCATCCCTTACATGCCCATTCATTTTGTCCATAATATTCACATCACTCATCTTGTCTAGCACTCCAATGGTCACACTGGACATTGGTCGAATAATCATTAAAATCGTTTTATAATCATGCTTGTAGATGAATTTCTGCAAGATTAACATTCCAGTATCTGTGGTTTTACCATTTAAATTACACTAATTTCAATGCCGAAATGATCGCATTATAATATTGGGGACGATTGAACTTTACCGGTACGCAACACTTAACATCAAACAGCTTACCCTAACCCTAACCCTTAACACCTAACACATAACAACTAACGCAACATCTTAAAATCCATTTTATCCTATATATGTCCTTAGTATCGGGGGCTACAGCCCCCAAATCCCCGCTTTGTCGATAGTGGTAAACAACTGCGTACCGGTAAAGTTCAATCTAGCCTAATACTGCAACCTTTTAAAGCAATTTTCAAGCCTTTCTTTCTCCTATTGCAAACTTTTGTAATACTTTTAACGATCGATATGTTTTTTTTTATTAATTTCAATAAAAGGGCATGTCATACGAATGCAGGCACCAGTACAAACATCGTTTTGGCAGCCATATTTCGACAAAGAATTTTTCGACAAAAGCCCCATAAAACAGAAAACGCAAATTAAAAGTTCATTTTTTTAACTTAAAATGCAATTGACGTGATAAACATACTGCAGAAACATGTGGATATTAGAAAAAGGCACATACTACAAGCCTTAGATTTTTAAATAGCTTTTATTCAAGAAGAGAAGAAGAACTCTTTAGAAATTACGCACTACGGAGAGATACTCGATGTTTTAGTTGAATGTAACCTAAGATGGCGGCGTTTGACAAATCATTTAGTGAACGAACTTGACAAATACATTTTAGTAAGGAATATAAAACTCATAATGTAATGACAAAGGTGAATATGTGTTTATTACATCTATTTATATGAAATAGCTATATATTAACGATGGTCTGATTCATACAATTTCTATTTTTCAAACAAATGAATCGTAAACTGTACATTTTGTCAAGACAGATGAATGAGCTGCTCCCCTTTTCTTCAAGTATCGTTCGGTGACCTAGTGTAGAAATGGACCTAATATCGATGATTTTGTTTACATTAAAGCGGGTATATAGGATTTTTTATATGTGTTAAATTGTAATATATTGATAAAATATATTACAATACATAAAATGGGAAAGAAAAATTATACATTACTGATGTCATTAAAGTAGCAATAACCACGCACCTGCTATGCAAATTATTGCGCAATCGGTGTTCAGGCAAAAAGTTGACCGAAAAATGTGGGGTGTTTTTAACGCTTCACTACGAGCATGAAAGAAGTAATCCAAATGAAAAATTTGCATATGTGGGAGGAGATATGTCCAAATAAGCAGTATCTGACCTTGCCATGACCGGAAAATAAAAAATCATTGCTCAAAAGTGAAAGTAAAAAATTCGAAGGCCAATATTTTGCAGAAAGAAGGCAGATTCACTTGAAATTTAGCTTTTAATAAATCAATCATTGTGTTTTTTAATAAATCCTAACCATTTGAATCAGGTATATGCGCGTGAAATAATATATATTTATTTATTTCCAACACCACTATACCTGTGCAGTAGAGTTACTCCCCTTTCCGCGGAATTTTTACATTGTTGTTACGGTGAATTCGGGAGCGATCTTTTGAGCAGTTTTATGGATATCCGTACGATAAACACAGTATTTGTTTGGCAGGAAGAGAAATCGTCTTATTTGGTATCGATGCAGGTATGAATTCACTTAAATCACCTAAATTATTGTGTTAATTATGTCAAAGAAAATCTGTTCCAGATCGTACCCGCGCCATGTCGTACCGGACTTGTCTTCATTTGTAACAAATGTAAAATGTAACTTCTGTGATTGATCATAATCATTAACTTAAAAGCTAAGTTACGCTATTGGTTTTAAGTTGATTATACATTTAGGGAGCATTATAATTCACACATCATCTCATTTTTAGTTTTGTTAACGTGTTAAAACTGCTATAATTAATTTCAGTTCTTATTTCATTTACATGATTAATATACAAAAAATAAATGGATATTATTATATATAAAGGTTAGGTTCTAGAATTAACCTTTGCAAAATGGAGAATGCAATGCTAAGACTCGGTTATTATGTGTCGCAGGTTATGTGCATACCGGTATTGAAATTTTATTTTATTTACTTTTTATTTTATAGAGAACATGACTGACAAAGATCTATTGGACAGTGATTATGATGGGATTTCACAAATACATGAGCACAGTTACATTGTGGTAAGTAACATTTTAAGCAGTTGCATGTTGAAGACATTGAATTTGATGGTTAACAATTATATCCTGAATTTAAACTTAATTATTTAATAATACACAATATACACATGCCCCTACTGTAAGAAATAATATTATTGTTGGAAATGTACTTTGTAAGTATGATGACAAAAATATGTATATGTCTGTTCATTTGCATAGATATCGGACTCTGACGAGACACAACCACCTTCACCTTTTGGTTGACAGGAATATTCCAGTGAAAGATCAGTTGTTTAACAGCCTTTTTGACAAACAGTATGTGTGACTGCATCTTATTATTAATTTTAATATTACTATTAAAATTAAATTGGAAGTTACTTCAGTTGGCAAAGGAATTCCAGTTATTTCATCATATGGGGCTACATTAAAAAGATGACTTAAATGGATGAAATATTAAATGCCCTTACAATTGGCTAATTTTGATCTCAGCATGATTTTTTAGCAAACTTTGAAAAAAGAAACATTGAATCAGTAAAAGCTTGTAGAAAACATTTGCGGTTAAATGTTCTGTTCTTTCAGTTTGTCAGTATCACTTAATTAATATTTGCATGCAGTGCACTATTATATTTCAGCATCTTTGGAGTTCCTTTCATGAAGAAAACAAGCTCTTAATTAATGTATCGACAATGATTTACTAAATCTAAGAAGTTGTTTAAAGATATTGAGCTGTTACATACATTCGCCTATTATGAGTTCGAAACTTCTTACAGTAATTATTATAATATTTTTTTAATTATTTTATTATATGTTTATCTTTTTTTGAATAGGTGTGTGTTAAACTATTCTAACAAATAGTGTTTATGTTTCATCTTACAAAAGTATATAAGATTTAATATAGCAATGCATTGTCGATCTTTCAGAATTCCTGGTGCTGCCATTCCTAATCAACCGACATATCAGAATTTTGGATAAGAATTCAGATTACTGGCTGCATATTCAAACGTAAGTGTTTTTCCTGTTCAATTTAACTGCTTGTTCATAAATAAAATTTTGTTTAAGAGAAATAATATTTCTTAGAAAATGTTCTTAAATACCAGATTGTATCACATTTGTATTGGGTGGGTGGGGCAGTTGTACATGTTTTGGATAATGTTTTTTTAAATACTAACCAAATAAGTTTTTGTTTTTTCAACATTTATTCTTGTTTTGTTGTACATTATTTCAACTGTGATATTGAATCACATGCAAATTTGCAATTTAGAAAAATCAACTTTTTATTGTCTATTTCAGGAATTTTTGGGTCCTGGGTTGGTGGGGGGTAACGTGTTTCAGACCAGAATCCTGCCGGACCATCCAATTGCAAGGACATCTTACATAGCTGAAATATATCTGTAATGAATTATTAAAAGTTTGGATAAAAAATGTGTTCTTAAATCATTATTTTAAACAAATTATACATCAAACAATGTTTTGTACAAATTATAAAATGAAAAATGACAATTTTTACACATGGGATTTTTCAATGTTTCCGCATTCACTAACATTACTTTAGACAATGTAAGATAGACAAACCATACATATTTGGAAATGGTTTACTAATATCTATAGGTTGACTATTTTGAAAAAATGAAAAATGACAATTTTTACACATGGGATTTTTCAATGTTTCCGCATTCACTAACATTACTTTAGACAATGTAAGATAGACAAACCATACATATTTGGAAATGGTTTACTAATATCTATCAGAAAATGAATAATTTTACTGGGTTTATGTCAATTTTCAAAATCAGTGGTTATTGCTAAATTTAAAGCCCAATTTCATAAAATGCAGCAAAGACAAATAAGCGCCCTGAGCCGATTGTGACGTAGAGTAAAGTGGGTAGTTATCGCCCATTTAACATTGTTTTTGCATTTAATGTCACTAACTTGCGATTTATTCGCAATCAATTTGTTCACTTCGGTTATTTTGCAGTTGAACGTGAAAATGCTGATATGCTTTCTATAGTCTTTATGTGTTTGATGCAAGAATGCACTAACAAAAATACAAGGTGTATGGTGGCAGTTTTCGGACACTTCAGGTAGTTATCGTCCACTCTACAAGTTAAAAAAATCTAATTTTTGTACTGAAATTGAAGATTTCTTTTATTCTTTTCTTTCACAAAATTTGTTCTGAACAAAATCACAAAGCAATTCAATGAAACATTGTACGATTGAGTTACAATCATCTTTTGCAGTGGAATGGGTAGTTGCAAACTTGCTCTGCGGGTATCTCTAAGATCATTGCGTCCCCTGTGCAGTTAATATGCCATTCGGATCCACAGGAAGTACAGCAAATCCACTCACTGGCAGCTCCCTCGTCAGATCGACAACCCGGTTCATTGCTGTCCAAGCTTCATGGGGGTTCTTTCAGGTAATTCAGTGTGCCGACTTTTAATTGCATTTATTCAATCTCTACCTGGAGTATTGTTTGGAAAGGGGTTTCAATCAAGGATTGTTTTCACCGTAAGGCAAAGTTCATTGCTTGTTACTTGATAACCGATGGATGCCATCCCAGTACGGTACTCAACCAATGCATTTTCTTCGGCTTCTGTCAGGACGGTGAAAGGGTCAAGTCTTGCTCTATGCTCTGGAGTTCGACCTGCGAGTTTGTCCATTAGAGTGGATTTAGGAATCCTGAACATTTCTGCTGCCTTCCGCTTCGACACAGCACCACTATTTGCCATAGCTATAGCAAGTTTTTAATTGGCATCTGAATAATGTTTGTCGCTTTTTGATACTTGTAGTTGCTTTGTCATGATTCTGAAAAATAAAAGAAGCAATTTATACTTGGGGAATACTTACTTCAGTATGGGCGATATTTCCCGCAATTGACAATTCTAAGTGGCAATTTTCGACCATCCCAGTAACCAGACAACGGTGATTATGTTTGCATTAACGATTAACAGTCATTATATTAAGGATACAAACTATCATTTCTCACTATTTCAGCACCTAATAGCATTAAATAGATGTTTTATGACTAAAATGATTTGGTACCTACCTTATAAATAATGATAAGATGCTCACATTAAAATACGATATGATTTTCAACGATTGAAAACAAAAAGCGCTGAATGGAACTTGTACAAGTCGTTCTTAGAAAATATGTGATATGTATGATGTCATCATAAATGACGTTATATTTAGCAACTACATAATAGAAATAACAATAATTTAAATGTGTCCGATAAATACCACAGGACGATATTACCCGACCTTACTCTACATATTTTCCTACAATAACCGAAGCATTCGTCTTTGTATTAGGATCGCAGTTAGTGTTCGTGTGTCGTATGAAAAGATATCGTTGGGGGAATTCAAACAAACAGTTAAACTAAGTTTAGATTCACATCGTACATGTATGGTATACATGCTGGCGAATTCGTTTTCAATTTCAGAATTAAATATCTGGCTTATTTCGCATTTTTCGACACATGTTCTTCTTAACTTTTATTTTAATTTATATTGAAATATATATATAATAATTGTTTACACATTTTATATAAATTCATAAATATTTGACAAAATCGTATATACCCGCTTAAATCTATGCGTTGAAGGCAATGAAGTTTTTCGCCATTGCATAATCTTAGACGCAACTCATTTTTCAAAATTAGGTTAAAGCTTTTTTTAATCACAAGTTAAAAATAAACACACTCAAATTTAGAAAGAGTGTGTTTTTTATGCAAAGATAACGATGAGTGTACATACTGTTTATCATCCTATTTTTTGTTATAGAGATAGCTTAGACGACTAAAAATAACGTAATGTCCCTTTTTTTATAGACATTATGAAAGCATGGATAATGTTTCGTCATGGTTGGAAATCTGATTCGTGCATTATGGGGGTAAAAAAGGGAGATATGAAATGTTAATTTATTTCACCAAACAACAATTACAGCAATCAACATAAATCACACTTATGGAGTATATAAATACATACAAATATCAAATGCATTCATTAAATATATAGTGAATAATAACTAAGGCAATGAAAATTGCGACATAATAATGAGAAAAGTTTCAACAAAACAAATAAAAAAAAACTTAATGTGAAAAAGATAAAACAATAAAAGATGGAAATGTAAATTGACAAAAAGTAAAGAAGTATTATAGAACGAAAACAATTGAATATGATTTAATTGCTTTCAGTTACAGCGATTTTCCTCCTTCTTTATAAAGTACCGGTAAATGGTACTTTCCCAATCGAGCCAAAATTCCCAAATTCCCAATTGGCATCTGAAAAAATCCCAATCGGCGTACGCATTTTTACTCAAAACAATCGAAAGTTTCGTAACAAAACACAACTTTCGGCGAGCGAACAAAGAAAATCTTATAGTTGTGTGTAACCACGCGCTTGATTAATTTCGGGTTTTATTATTCAGCGCGTTCAATCAATAGAGTTGTTACTGTTTCCGTTCTTTTCTCAGGCAGCCAGCGTACTGTTTTACGTCGGTTTGTATATAACCTTATCGTAGTTTGAAATGAGTCTCAGTCATAATAGCAAATATTATGAAAAAAAACTAAAAAAGAGTCATCAGGCAAGTGGATCTCGTTTACTGACGCAGTTTGGTTTCAAGATTTCAAATAATCTTTGCACGACCAATCGGAACCGTCTATCACAGGACACATTGACAGCACTAATGATGCTGTGCAGAGAGGGATGCCAGCAACTGAGTGATGATCAAACATCAAAGATTGTTGAAATTTTCAAAAAAAAATGAAAGAGAGAGACATTGCTTTATAAGAGATTAAAACAACTAGTAAATGATTGTGTGTGTTTTTTTTAATATTTTGTTATTTATAATATATAATAAGACCCAAACTTCACGACGCGATTTTCCCAATTTAAAGATTTCACAACTCGATTTTTCTCAATTTTGAGGTTTTCACGACTCAATTTTTCCCAATTGGACCGGTACGGGTACTTTTCCCAATTTGACGAGGAAAATCGCTGAGTTAATAGCACTTGACAAAAAGCATATACAACATACAGCTATATACCCTATTTTCACAATATGAGGCACCATTTCATGACAATTGGGCATAATACATGTTATGTTGACTATGCATACAAATAAATCTTTGGAACTACAATGATTGGTTTTTAACTTGTAATTTCAAGTAATGATGCAGCGGAAACAAAGAAGCTGATTAGACAGTGTGAATACACAGGCTTATCCGTGCCTTTGTTTTTCGCATGTATGACAATTAAAGTTGCTCATATCTTCAATTATGTAAATTAAAGCCACTAAATATTGTGCTTAAGTAAACAGAATAAAGGAATATCAAGAATGCGAAAGTTATCCTATTTACCTCTGATTTCGCTTGCCTGTGCCTTCTGATTTGAAGTTCTTCCCTCCATGAATACAGCTCTTTGTAATTTCTGACACTTTTATATTTTTAATGAAAGTTTCCATAGGGCATCTGCTTTAATCATCATTTTTGCTTGAACTACAGTACAGCCAAAGCGGCACAAACATAATCCGCGGCTACGCCACGGCCAGATTATTAGTCCGCGACGGCCGACTCGTGTGTTCACGCGGCGTATCGCCGAGGCACTCGGCATCGATCCGCGAAACGACGCCGAGTCTGTATTAACCTCGCGTACTTTCGCGGAGTAAATCCGTCGCAAACGTACGCGGCGGATCGAGTGAAAAGATATCCACCTACATTTACATACATGTATGTGTAGCGTAGAATTAATTACGCGCAACTGTTTATGTATCGTTCGATTATCATTATTATATTTGTAATACGAAACACACTTCCGAATTTTAATGCTAACGCGTCCTTTGGCAAATTCTAGCGTCAAATAAACAGTGCTAAAATATCCTTTGTTTCATAAAAAGCGCGTGAAAATTATGCAGACATGTAGAACGTCGTTTGGAAAGTTTGGGTGTATTTTGTGTTGTATAAATACATGAACATCACGTCAGGCGCAAATCGCGTGTTCAGTGGAGAAAAAAAACGCCCCGATTAGACGTTATTTCATCATCTCTATAAATAGTAACAAATGCCCAAATGTATTTGATACTTAAGGAAATATCGAGAATGTTTGTGTATCGTAAATATTTACCAGCATTTGCTTTAAAACTGGAATATACGGGATTATCGGGTAATTAGTAGCGATATTAATCGATAATATGAACAAAATAAAACGTGTTTATATATGCATATTCAAACAATAGTTATAATAAGCTGATAATTAACAAAACTACAAATATGTCGTCACCGTCTTGATTATTGATGTGGCTTCAAACTGCTAATTTTCTCAGCTAAAATATAATAGCGGAATCAACATGCAATTAATTTATAAATCAACCATATGCTGGAGCCTTGACCACTTGTATGTGCGAAAACATAATTACGTGACCTTGTTTATGTGTGAATTACATACGCTACGGGCGGGAAACAAACTTAATAATTGGCCAGACACATTAACTATGCTTACATGTATATGCTAATACAATCCGCGCACAATAAATTTATTATGATTTTAATTATTATTATAATTGTTCTTTCAAAATTTGTTAACTACATGTAACTAATAATTAAAAAAATATATATTTCATGATCGCATCGACTCGGCATCATGTCGCGGACCGCGGCATTCCTCGGCGGACAGATGCGAAGTTTCGCGGCGAAATGCGACTTGCCGCCGCATACTGACGCGGCTTCAACGACTGACGCGGCATCGACTCGTTTCGCCTTGCCGCCGCGGATCGTGAAATACGTTTGTTCCGCTTTGGCTGTACTGTAGGTTTACAAAACTGTACACAATTTGAATGCTGGTACAGTTCAATATTGCCTATATATGCACCATAAGTGGATAATTTCTCCCAACGGTTAATGACACGGCCATTTTCAGAGAACTGAACAAGTGCTTGTATGAAACGATCAATTGTCAAATAATTATCAAATTAGTTGTGTAACTCAATTTCTAAGAAATACCTTTGACGACTGCCGTCATTGAATTTCATAATATCGATGCCGCACCTCATAAAAAACAGTTTTTTACACTTTCCTTAGGATCGTCGACTAATTAAAGAATCAACTTAGAAACCGTATTACATGAAAGGAAGCCGAAACATATGAAGAATGTGTGCACTTTTATGAGCTTTAACAAATTAATTACTGATCAACAGCACTGAATGACAATTCTATACTTTATTAAGCTGTAGGACTAAACAATCCCCAAAGGAAAGGCTATACATACACAGCCTCCGACTAGCCAATACAGTCTAGCAGTACGGGCCGTATGACTAGACAGTATAGGCTACATGTAGTTGTTCCGGGCTGCATGGTTAGCCACTGGTTTTCTTTAAATATCGTCTGGTGACCTAGTGTGGAATGGACCTAATATCAACAATTTTTTACAAAGTTGTTCGCCAGGGCAAAATGTTAGACGTAACTCATGTTTCTAAAATGCAAGATTGAAATAAACACAACCCACTGACATTTAGAGTTTGTATTTTAGCAAAGGTATAAATGAGTGTGTACTGTTTGTCATCCTATTTATGTTATAGAGATAACTTCGACGACCAAAAATGACGAAATGTCCCTTTTAGACGTTCTGAAAGCATAGAAAATATGATGAAAATGGTATATAATGAGATTCAATCAAAATAAAATAAAATTTTCAATAACCACTAAAATTTTATATGAACATTGTTGGAATATTGATGATACCTATAACACTAAGAACATAATTTCACGATGCACATTCCCTTTTGACAACTTTTATCTTTTTGACAAATGATATACAACTTCAAAATACGTTAGCTTATTGGTGAACATAAATACAAAATAAATCTGTGAGCAATACTTTTTACCGTACGTCTTCAATTATTATTCAGATTGATTATAAGACGGTGTCCACACTTTTGCGTACATTTTTTCGTATTTTGCATCGATGGCCTTATAGGACGGGGTCAGAAATATCCACAAAGAAACATTGTTTTCTTTCATCAAAGCCAGATTTACCATCAAATTATGCAATCCAACCATTCCAGAACACTACGTAAATTCACCGAATCCAACCTATAAACAGACAGAAACTGCCATTCATCGGTTTGCAATTGTCCCTTTTTTGACAAGTGTTAAGGGTTGTGAATTTTCTATGGAGCTTTAACTGCCGACAAAGGAAACTACATGTATTTACCTGTTCACACAATGTGACAGTTGTGTTATAATTAACTCGCCTTGAACTAGTACACAACAGATGTCAGCATGTAGTGTATGCGGATTATTAGGTGAAAGCAATAAGATAAACAAAGTGTGTTTTAACCTTTTCAGCCAGTCATGTTAACTATTTGTTCACTTATAATGTACTTTGTAACAGGTATCTCAATTTTGAATTCAATATGTTTCAACATTTTGCAATGTTTTTATATCATAGTGTGAACTTATTTTTCATTGGAACGTTAATTGTTTATATAGTATGTTGAAACTGAATGTACAATCTTGTCAAGATTTTTTATTTTATGTTCAATCACTAAGTTTCAAAAAGCATAGATGCCAGTACATGCACTTTCATTATTAAACACGAGTTCTAGATAATTATACTTAAAGTAAAGGGAAGTAATTGAGAGGAATCGTGTACAGTATAATAAAGAAGAATTAAGTAGTATCCCTTCTGTCGCAACGGTTGTTCATGCACAAATTGGCAGTTTTATTAACCAGGTTTTCCGAAGGAAAAAACTGGTTATTAGATTGGCGAATGCGGGCGGGCTGGCTGGCTGGCGGGCTGGCTGGCGGGCTGGCGGAATAAGCTTGTCCGGGCCATAACTATGTCGTTCATTGTCAGATTTTAAAATCATTTGGCACATTTGTTCACCATCATTGGACGGTGTGTCGCGCGAAATAATTACGTCGATATCTCCAAGGTCAAGGTCACACTTTGAGTTCAAAGGTCAAAAATGGCCATAAATGAGCTTGTCCGAGCCATAACTATGTCGTTCATCGTCAGATTTTAAAATCATTTGGCACATTTGTTCACCATCATTGGACGGTGTGTCGCGCGAAATAATTACGTCGATATCTCCAAGATCAAGGTCACACTTTGAGTTCAAAGGTCAAAAATGGCCATAAATGAGCTTGTCCTGGCCATAACTATGTCATTCATTGTGAGATTTTAAAATCATTTGGCACATTTGTTCACCATCATGGGACGGTGTGTCCCACGAAAGAATCACGTCAATATCTCCAATGTCAAGGTCGCCACGACTAAAAATAGATTAAAAAAAAAAAAAAAAAATTACAAAGGGGGTTAATTTTTTTTGGTCATTTCAAAAGTTCAGTTTGAGTTTTCTCCCTTTATCAGATTTTTTTTTCACAATGAAAACCTGGTTTTGTGACAATTTTGTCCCTTGTTCTGTATTTTATTGTAAAATGCACATATTAATTGCTTATTTAATTATATATTTGGATTTAAATAAAGTGAGATATGCTGAATTTACGTTTTCATAATTTTCATAATTATGCGCTGGACACATTCAAGTATGAAAAGAAACATAGTTTATTACCTTAAAAGCTACGTCAGTAGCGTCGCTGATAGCTGCAATATTCATGGCATTGAATAGCCAAGGAACTCGCACAATACTAGTATTTTCCTGAAGCTTCATTTTTATTGAATTTTTACAATTCTAAATATTACACTTGCCTTACTTCTACATCCTATATCTCTGATTTGCCTTGTAAAGCAGACATAGCGACATATGTGATTGAGATAATTGTTATTTAATTTCAGTTTTATAATAAGATATAATTAGCCTTTAATAAAACTTTGAAATATTTTGGGGGTTATGATCAATGCACTCTCCCCGCACCCTCCCCACCCAAAAAAATCAGGTACATGTAAGTTGATTTGAATTAGATGTTTTTCACACATAAATTGAAAATCTGATAGGGTGTTTGATGACTTAACAGGTATAAAGGCATTAATAATACATGCATGTATTCACAGAGTTTTGTTAACCTTGTTGGGAAATAATTAATGAGCTAATTATTTTTTCAATTTTTAATAAACAGTTGATGTACAGAGGACACTTTGGCAAGCAAGGGGCTCAAGCATTGTAGGCAAGAGAAATAGAACTTGAGCCAGATGCTGGACATTTCTTGACCTCCCTCCTGTCTAGGTAGAAGTGACTGTTAATGGAATAGTTATATAGTTACCAGCAGAATTGTTACTCAAGCCGAACACTTGAAACTATACTGGCCCCATCCTGTTTAGGTGGAAGTGACAGTGGTTGGGATAGATATCTAGTGAGCAGCAGCCACGAAATTCAAGCCAAACCCTGGACCTGTATTGGCCTCTAACCTGTTGAGTTGGAAGTGACAGTTGTTGTCTAGTGAGCAGCAGAAATAGAACTCAAGTCAAACACTGGACCTGTACTGACCTCCCTCCTGTTGAGTTGGAAGTGAAAGTGGTTGTCTAGTAAGCAGTAGAAATAGAAATCAAGCCAAACCCTGGACCTGTACTGACCTGTCTCCTGTTGAGTTGGAAGTGACAGTTGTTGTCTAGTGAGCAGCAAAAGTAGAACTTAAACCAAACCCTGGACATGTACTGACCTCTCTCCTGTTGAGTTGGAAGTAAAAGTTGTTGTCTAATGAGCAGCAAAAATAGAACTTAAGCCAAACCCTGGACCTGTACTGACCTCTCTCCTGTTGAGTTGGAAGTAAAAGTTGTTGTCTAATGAGCAGCAAAAATAGAACTCAAGCCAAACCCTGGACATGTACTGACCTCCCTCATGTTGAGTTTGAAGTGAAAATGGTTGTCTAGTGGGCAGTAGAAATAAAAAAATCAAGCCATACACTGAACCTGAACTGACCTCTTTCTTGTTTGGGTGGAAGTGACTGTTCCTCCGATAGTTGTCAAGTCAAGAATTACAAGCCAAGTTGTGTCAGGTAAGATTACATTGATATCAATAACAGCCACATTCTTAGTGGCATGTAGTCCAATCACAGATTGCGTGTTCAACTGAGGTACAAATGCTATTTTGGTCAGTCATTGTCTGGTGTCAAATTTGTGTTGCCTGTCATTTCAAGTATAATTGTTTGACATCTTAATTGAAGCCACAGGAAAGAAGTTTAAAAAAACTGGAAGAGTGACAGTCATTACCCAATTAAGAAGAAATCCATATTTGATACTGTCTGTAAACTGTTGTCAATTATTGTTTAAAATTGTAATTTTAGATAAGTTTTCATTGCAGTCAATATTAAGTTGTTCTTAGTAATTATCAAGTCATTATCAAGCCGGTTATTTATAACTTGTATCAATTAAGTAAACTTATTTAAAATTATGTGATTTTCATAAATGTCATTAATAAGCCTCTAACCTTAAAGCATGTTTATAACATGTACATTTTTTAGTTTATGTCTAAAAGTATATAAATTATGTATTTCAGTTTTATAAAGACATATTAAACTTTTAAAATTCAATAAAGTGAATTTACTTATAATTGACCAGTCGCCAAAGTATCGATCCCTCCGCCCACATTCTTCGATCAGCCAATCAGATATCGATTTTTCACACACCCCTCAGCAACGCTTATCTGGCCGCAATTTTGTCTGACAAACAAAGCGTATCGTACATATGGAATGGACGTAATTTTTAAGAGTTTACACAGATTTTATATCAAATGCATGATCATTACTGTTCGATCATTATTCAAAATTGTAGGTGCTATACAGTCAAACCTGTCCCAGAGACCACCTTTTAATAGAGACCACCTGTCCATAAAGACCACAACGATTTCCTCCCAATCCTTTCCATTCCTATCAATCGACCCTGCGAATAAAGACCACCTGTGAACAAAGACCACAACGACCAAATCCATTGAGTGGTCTTTATTGACAGGTTAGACTGTACATACTTTATAAAAGGTTATTATTTTATCTTTATTTCTTGAACATATGAACGAGTTATAAGAAAACAAACACAATAAATAGTGTAACCACACCAGTTGTGTGTTCTATAAAACGTGTTATACTGTTTGATGCACAATATTATTAAGCAGTTTGGGCAACATAATAATTGCCACACGTGCATATTAATCTCAGCGTAATAGTCGATGATTAATAAATAACAGTATGTTGCGTGGATCTCAGAATGAAGGAACATTAAGGCATTGTTAGGTACTGTACACAAGAAAAGAAAACTATTTAATTACTTACATGATTTCCAATTATATATTTATTTTCTGTGGATCATAAACAATGGAAATCATTATAAATTGTTAACTTAAATATTGTTTTAACTAAAGTAAAAACAACAAAAAGGTGATTTCAACGCGGCTTAGCTAGCTTAAAGCGACTTCAAGTGTAAAATGTAAGGCTTATAATACAACAACAACAACATTTCTAATACAACATATATTGATACTGGGAGAAATGTGAAAATTGCAATTAACATATAAGGGCCATCTTGCTATAAATAAACAAATGCATAATATGCTAAATGTATTCAATTCGAATGTTCGTGAACAGCACCGTAATACCATTTCATTTTTCGATAGTGAAATGTAGCAGGTTCCCATTAAACATAAATGAAATAAAATGCATGTTAGATCTGTTAATGAAACCACGAAATTAGGCCTGTATTATTATTATGGTTAAAATCAAAATTTAATTTATATCTAAATTTAAAAAATCGGTGTCTTTTTAAAAATAACACAATAAAACAAAGATCTAAACATTTTTAATAAACAAAAAACCCATCATGATATGGATGTGTCATTTGCATTTAATAAAACTATTTTCAAAATTATATATGAATAGCAACCGGATTCACTGCCAGACGGTTTAATACAAGTTCAAAATCAATATGAAATAAATGCTAATTTTTACCACTGGTTTTTCATCAACTTCCTATTATATGTATAAGAAACGTTTCTGATAGTTAACTCATTTATTTTGATTACGCCATTTCTCTCTAAAGCATTTATGATTGTATTGAAGTTGTACAAAGCAGTTTAGTTTAGTGTGCGGCTTTAATAAAAAGAGCATGATACATCGTTACAAGTATAGTATTTCACTCACGTAATGCGCTATAATTGCGATCTGCTTGTCGGAGTTTTCTAATCACTAGACCACGTGACTATGTGGGCGGAGCGATCGATTATTTAGCGACTGGTCAATTCCTGGACAAACAGAAGTTTGGAACAATTTTTAATTTTGAGTTGTCTCCCTTGGACTTGTGTTACTGGTATATATCGACTTCCATTTCCAATGGTAAAAAGTTGGTACAATTTTAAAATTTGAGTTTGTCTCCCCTGGACTGTCATTACTCATATACCTCACTTCCATTTCCAATGGTAAAATATTGTAGCCAATCCCTAAATAATGTGAATATGCCATGATGTTTGATTAATCTATATCCCCATCAGACTAGAATATTTAAAGTACCCTCTGTCTTGTATACAAAATAGTAACATAAGTTTCAACTCAAATTCCTCATGCTTAATATTAGTATGCTTACATTGTTTAAACTTATTATAATTTGTGTAATATAAACTAGAAGGAGAGAAACATATGTATGTTCTCACTTTGTTCTGTTTGAGTCACATTCTGAGGAAGTATGTGACCTTAAATAAACTACTTTAAATTGTGTTTTAAAAGGAAATAATAACAAATTGTGTTGCAGAGTAAAATTATTTTGTTATATCGTCTTGCTATACTGTTTTAGCCTTATATATTTACACCTGAATTAAGCTTTATTTATGTTAGATAATATTTGGATGTTTCTTATTGACTGTGTTTGTGTGATTCATTTAAATACTGTATACAAAAGCCTTTGTGGTAACAGTGATACATGTGTAGTAAAATATAAAACACTGATGCCTGCAGAGCTCCAGATAAGATTTTGTGAAATTCTTAAATTACTACCAGATTTTCAAAAAGAATTCTTAACTCTGAAATTTTATTCTTAACGTTACTACTAAGTTTTGGAAAATAATTCTTATTTTTTCTAAATGACCTAAAAATAAATAAAAATGGTTATTTTCATGCAAAAAAAATCAAAATAAACATACTAGCAACTTTATTTATACGAGTTCAACAGTGTCTTTTCAGTATTATGCAATTTTATTTTTCAAATACCTTCATATGCCCAAACTGTGCTTAGATCACATGCCTTAGATGAATTTTTACATATTTCATAATTAAAACGGGTCTCCCCTTCAATCTTTTCAACGATTAGCCACGGGACTTGTCCCTTCCACTTGTTCAATGTTTTTGTGTGTTTAAGTTTGGACCCATCGTGTCGCGTTTTTGTTTAGCTTTTTCGACTGTGTCTGCAACTGAACATAATAAATCGTATAAGATCTTTTCTATAATGTCTTTCTAAACATTTAACTTCGGCTCACTTTGCGTATAATATGTTAAAAGCGTGTTTTTGGACGCTTTGCAGTTTTTTAGGACGCTCTCTTGGCGCCCCCATTGTTCTTTGACAGATAGACTGTATACGCCCCCCTTATATTGGAAAAAATGTGCTTTGTTAAACAAACCCGATAACCATTCTATATAAGCACCGCAAAGATCTTTAATACGCGAAAAGAACTCAATAAAAATCGATACGAACCGATGTAAAAATAATATTCGTAACTTGATTTTGTTATTCTTAATAGTATGACAAGATTTTAAAATAAATACGTAACGGACTTGAAAATAATTCTGTTGTGGTTTTATGCTGTTTGCACATATTCGATCATTTTCACTTTGCCTCTGAGTGGGAAAGGGTTAAAGGGACCTTTTCACAGATTTTGGCGTGTATTGAAGTTTGTCATTAAATGTTTTATGTTGATAAATGTATACATTGAATCTAAAAAGCGCCAGTAAAAAATAAAAATAAAATTGAAGAAATTAAAAAAAAGTAACCCTCAACAGGGCTCGAACCACTGACCCCTGGAGTAAACGTCTTAACGCTTACACCACTCGCCCATCCGTGATCATACAAAGAGTGATGTATTTTAAACTTTATATAAGCAATCATCGTAGTGTAACAAAATATAAGGCCAATTACAGCAGAACTTTCCAATTTATTCAATCAATTTACTTTGAAACGCTTTATAATTTTCAGGTTTTTAAATTGTCAACAGATGCCTATAATGGATATTTTAGAGCACAGTAAATTTTTTAGTATTACTGTTTCCTCACAAATATCATAACTACAACGAAACTTTGCGAATCTGAAACTATTTTTTTAAATTTGTTAATTTTCCAAAACGTGAAAAGGTCCCTTTAAATACCATTTTGACCAGTACTACTGCATAGATTTAAAAACAGAAAATCATTCACAGATTAAAAAATCTCTAAGCATATGACCAACTTTGGCAATGCAGGCCAGAATTTCACAAGCCAAAGTAGGCTGCCCATTTGCTAATCTACTCTGCAGGAAGGATGTTGGGCATTAATAATGGGCATATGCATGATGTAGAGTTACCCGTTATCATTGGTACCAGGCCCCTGCCATGTGCATTCAATTATCATAAATGGCTGGCCCTGTGTCTGCAAGCCATATGGCTGATCAGATGTGCTAATAATGAACTGGGCTTCTAAGTTATTGGTTATTGGTTCAGGTTTGGGGCCTTGTGAATGGGTTATGTTTAGGATTGGTACATTTGATAAATCAGGAATATTGAGATCAAGGTGCTGAGAAAGATAACTTGCTGTATTGAGATCAAGGTGCTGACAAAGATAACTTGCTGTATTGAGATCAAGGTGCTGACAAAGATAACTTGCTGTATTGAGATCAAGGTGCTGACAAAGATAACTTGCTGTATTGAGATTAAGGTGCTGACAAAGATAACTTGCTGTATTGAGATTAAGGTGCTGACAAAGATAACTTGCTGTATTGAGATCAAGGTGCTGACAAAGATAACTTGCTGTATTGAGATCAAGGTGCTGACAAAGATAACTTGCTGTATTGAGATCAAGGTGCTGACAAAGATAACTTGCTGTATTGAGATCAAGGTGCTGACAAAGATAACTTGTTGTATTGCTGAGACTTTGAATTAAGCCTTGATCTGGGAAAATGGGGCTTCATTGAACGTGTTAAACATGTTCTGAGAAAACAGGCTTTAATGCATGTGCATAAAGTTTCATCCCAGATTAGCCTGTGCAGTCTGCACAGGCTAATCAGGGATGACACTTTCCGCTTTTATGGTATTTTTTTATGCCCCCCTTCGAAGAAGAGGGGGTATATTGCTTTGCTCATGTCGGTCGGTCGGTCGGTAGGTCGGTCGGTCCGTCAGTCCACCAGGTGGTTGTCAGACGATAACTCAAGAACGCTTGGGCTTCATAGGTACATTGATCATGACTTGCAGATGACCCCTATTGATTTTGAGGTCACTAGGTCAAAGGTCAAGGTCACGGTGACCCGAAATAGTAAAATGATTTTGGGATGATAATTCAAGAGCGCATATGCCTAGTTTTTAAGATGTTGATGTTTTGTGTTATTATTATTACTAAAAATCAAACAGTATAGCAAATGCTGAAAATCAAATAAAATGAATCAATCCACTTATTAAGCAATCACTTTAATTAATACAGTCACAAATTACTTAAAACAGAGTAAACACAAACAAACTTGTTGCACATCAAACAGTAAAGTGAACTGACATATGACAATTGAACAGATAGGGGTTCATCAAACACACAAGACCCTAGGGCAAAGATTGGGTTACTCAACATTAAACAAAGGTTTGAAAGCCCAAGCCCCGTCAACAGCCTTGAAAGCTTGCAAGGGCTCCAAAATATCTGATTTCCATTGCTCTGTCAACTGGTGTTTGCTCTGCTATTAGCGTTCCTTTTAACAAAACTGATGTATAAACCTGTTAGGAGATGCTATTTGTTTAAGAAGCAGGGTTTTAATTCTATCTGGCTAAAAAACCAAAGTGTCTTGTTCAATCATCAGTTGTAATCTAACTACTCACTTGGTAGAATTCAAGACCCCTCACTAGATCTGCAGTGCATGTGGGGTCTTCTTCTTTTTTCTTCATTTTTATAAATTTATTTAAAAACCTGCATGTTCCAGGGACTAAGTAAATAAATCTCAGAATACAATGGTTTCCACACAAAAAGAAATTAATAGAAACATAACTGTGATGCATGGTGAGTAGAAGAATTTTTGTAATAATTAAATAGTAAAAAAAAACAATTTAAATTTCAGCATTTCATTGAAAAATGTTTTTGATCATTTGGCATACATGCCATATGTCCCGGATTGTCCGGGACAGTCCCGGAAATGAAGAACTTGTCCCGCTGTCCCGGAAATCTGTCAAATGTCCCGGAATTTACAAAATCCATATATACATGTACCTTATCTTAGGCTTAACTGCACCTCGAATCTGTGTATATCTACAGCGTCTCCATGACAATGCCTACCCGAATAGGCAGACTACGCTACGTGTCAAAATCGATCAATTAACAGGGGTCCTGTTATCATATCGATTGTCTCATGTTCGCGGTCAAACCAAAAAGGCGGAATTGTTTAATGTGGTTGTTAATTTACTTTAATCTACTACGTCATTATTTCCCGCTGCGTAAGGGCAAATGATAGTTGTTCACACATCTGAAGTCCAACATCGCTGAGTAAAAAAATAAAAGCAGTTTATGTTCGCACGTTTAACCGACAAAGAAGTTGAGTAAAAAAGTAAGCATATAAAATCGTCATCCTCACTAGGTTTATTATTGTCTTGTTCTAACCCCCCAGTGAATGAATGAATAAAGGCGTATCAACAACTACGCGTTACAAACCGGTCTTAATAACGATACTGCAGTGACGTCACCATCTATGTTTAGAACGCTTACACTGAAAACACGTGGCTTGTATCTAGTAACGGAAGTAGTAATGCTTAATTTGACGTTAATAGATCAAGTGTATTTCGGATATAGGCTTTCGAACTTTTGCAATTAACGATGTGAAACAAAAAAAAAACGTACCAAAAATGCTATGTCTATAAATATCGCTACATTTTATACATGTCCCGGAAAATCCACAAAAGTCCCGGACAATTTAACTCAATGTCCCGGAATTGGTCTGAAAAATTATGGCATGTATGTCATTTGGCAACTATCAAAATACTGCCGGGGTCTTATATAACCAATTATTTCTTGTTCTTAAAAAGACAGATTTTGAATCATTTGTAAGTTCTCAACCATCAAAATAAGAACTGGTATTTTTTTTTAACACAAATTATATCTATAAATGTTTTATATGTGACTATTCAGAAAATGTGTGGTTTTGCATAAATGTGGGCTTTTGTTATGAATCAGAAGTTTATGAACTGCAATTACTTGAGCATTTTTAGCTCGACTATTATATATGAAATATATATAGTGGAGCTATCCTACTCACCTCGGCGTCAGTGTGTCCGTTAGCGTTAGCGTGCAAATGTTAAAGTTTTCGTTCTACCCCAATTATTTTCATTGTCTCTTGACATATTGCTTTCATATTTTGCATACTTGTTTACCATCATGACCCCAACCTACAAACAAGAGCAGACAACTGTATCAAGCATTTTTTAGAATTATTGCCCCGTTTATACTTAGAATATGCATATTATTGATAAATCTATGTTAAAGTTTGCAATTTACTACACCAAATATTTCCTGTGTCCCTTGACATTGCTTTCATATTTTGCATACTTGTTGCCCAACATGACCCCAACCTATAAACAAGAGCAGACAACTGTATCAAGCATTTTGACAGACTTATGGCCCCTTTTATACTTAAATAATTGAACATTTTGCTTTAATTGCCATAACTTCATTATTTATGATCAGATTTTATAAATACTTTGACAAAACAACACTTACCTGAATACCACAATGGATTCCACCCAAACAAAACTCCACGCCCCAACCCAGAATCCCTCCCCCCCCACCTCCCCCCCCCCAAAATAAAAAAAAATCTTTTTTTTTATTTGTGATCACCTTATAAATGACCACACCCCACATTATACCCCCTCTCACCCCCCTACCCCCCCCCCCCAATTTTTTTTGTGTTCCTTTTTGTTTTTAAGATCGTCTAATAAATGACCACACCCTCTAAACACCCCTACCCCACCCCCGACCAAAAAAACAATTTTTTTTTCCTTTTTTTATTTTTGAAAGATCGTCTAATAAATTATTGAATATGAACAATTTCCCCGTGATGGCTTACAATATACTGTCAAGCACTCAAATAGTTGAGCACTTGTCCTCTGACAGCGCTAATGTTGTGTCACCTGAGGCCAGGATTTGATACTTTGAGTTGTTCATGCAGAGGTGCACTTATTTTATGCCAAGTTCTGTGAAAATGGGGTTTAATGCAAATGGGTAAATTGTCATCCCAGATTAGCCTTATCAGGGACAACACTTTCCACCTTAACTAGATTTTTGCTAAGCTGAGACTTTCTTACAACAAACAAAAATCATAACAAGCGGAAAGTTTTTTCCCTGATTAGCCTGCGGAGACTGCACAGGCTTAGCTGTGACAACACTTAATCCACATGCATCAAAGCCCGTTTTTACAGAGCAAGGCTTAAAGTCTTTGAAAACCTTTGTGTGCAGTGACATTAACTATGACATGGAAGGAAACTTAATGAGCAGACCAATGGGATAAAAATGCCTCTGTATTAAACTTGTATCTCTGTCAGGACAATTAATTGTTAAAGCCTTACCTGAATTTTGTAGAGTAATGAGGAATTGTTAGAACTCCATTAAATCACAATATTCAATATTGTCTTAAGTACAGTGGTCCAAAATTGACCTGCTCATAAAAAAATGCCCTACTGATTAAACTCATGTTTAATATTTTATGAGTTATTATTTTGCCATAATTTTGCCATACAGATGTTCTACTCTAGGTAACCTTGATTCAACAGATAAAGCTGGTGAACAGTTGCAATAGCTATGGGCCATGATCTGTAAAAAGGGGGTTTTATGCATGTGCGTAAAGTGTCATCCCAGATTAACTTGTGCAATCCGCACAGGCTAATCAGGGACAACACTTTCCACCTCAACTGGATTTTTGCTAAGAAGATACTTTCTTTAAACAAATAATATCATAAAAATGGAAAGTGTTAAAATGATGCATTACAACTCTGTTAATGTGCTCATAAGATCTGGAGAAACATGTCACTGTCATTTCTAATAACCAACTTGACCTCTTGACATTTAACCCTTTACCACTTAGATTCATATTTTGACGCATTTTTAGTCCCTTAGAAAGTTAAATTTTATTAAAGACCTTTCTTACTAGATTCAAGTTTTAAAGGCTTATTTTCAACCCCATAATACTGATGAGTAGCAAATAGCATAAAACCTGAACAGACTGCAAGTTGTTCTAGTTTTATGCTGTTTGCACATAGCCATTTTCACTTTTCTTCTGAGTGAGAAAGGGTCAATTATCTTTCTGAGACTTTTACATATTTTTTTCAATGTTTGGTACATAAAGCTGTGATTATGTCCATTTAAAAGTAAGGGTTTTGATTAGCAGCAAGTTTACTAACACACAATCTTGCTTTTTATTAAATAGGCTTAACAGTGATGGAAACTAACGTTTTACAATTGGTTGCCCACACGGGCAACCATCTTTAGTATTTGGTTGCCCAGGTAGACTAACGAGCCCAGTTCGATGTACATGTAGGGTCGTGTGTATATAAGAATTTCTTTAAATAAAATAAAAGATACGTAAACAACAACATTGCTTAATTAACAAACTTTATGTGTATTATGTCCTAATATAAGTCTGAGTTAAATCATTTTATTGGCTTTGATAAATGAATTTTATTAAACAAATTATTAACTCACAGTCGCCAATTTCATTAAATGTTTAAATGCACTTAGTCCAAATAATTAGACGTAATCTGTAAATCGACTTCATATTTTTAGGAGTAAAATGCACTGAATTGTTTCAAGCTTAAAAAGCAAGTTGCCCAGCCGGACTACTAACTTTTGATTTTGAGTTGCCCAGGCCAAAATGTACTGGCCCCGGGCTCACGGGCAACCACTAATTTTCATCCCTGCTTAAATGTATTTTTTGCATCAAAATGATGCAAGACAGATGATTTTCAGGATACAAAAGTGATACAAGTTCAAAATGCTTGCATCAACATCGAAATGATGCAAGACAGATCATATGCAGGACTGAGGAGTCAAAAGTGATAACATATGAAAATGGTTGCATCAAAAAGCAGTGATTTGCTTCAATTGAAATCCATTGGCTTCAATTTACTGTACCATGAACATTTATAAAAGAGACAGATCTTATCAGGGACTATTACATTTTAATTCACAAAGTAATGCAGTATAGCAGAAAAATTATTTATACAATGATATAATACAAATATGGAACATGTCTGGAGGCCATACACGCTGCAATCGGTCAGCAAGCATTCTGTGGGCTATTTCATTATGATGTTCTGAGTACCGTAGGTTTCCACGTATAGCGCGCAGTTTTTTACCTCCAAAAATCAAATTAAAAAGTTGATGCGCGTTATACATTGATACAACGCTATCCTGGCTGCTAAATTGGTAAAAATATGTTGTGTAATCGTAAATAATCAAAATGGCCGCCATGTTTTTTTTCCAGAAAACCACCACCCTATAATCTTACTGACTGAGGGGCCATTGTCGAAACAACCATAAGTCGCTACTGGTAGGTATGAACGCTGTAGAAGAAGTTTTGTCAAAATAAATTTGTTTGAATAAACTTGCGGACATTTCTTTGTTTGTGTTTTAACACTTCCTTTTCGATGAATTCCGATGGGGATTGTTGTCGAGAGCAGGCAAAGGTAGGTGCGAACGAGGTCTTTTTACGGGTAACGGTAGGTGTGAAAGGGGATCATTTTGCACTTCGTAATTGGCAGATGATATTGAGTAATATGTGCCACGACTTGTGACAATATGCAATTGCATTTTGTGTGTATAAATATTCAACGTTCAACTGTGGTGTTTCAAACTATCGTTAGCAATCGCCTGAACTACAACACAGAGAGATATTGACATCGTCCTTCGCCCGCATACCTTAACAATTGTATCCCTGTCTTCTATGCGTAATTCAAATTTACCGGTAATGCACACGCTTTCCCCGAGGAAAAATCACACGATGTACACAAATTCTTATTTTCTCACGTTTTTCACGAAATGCACGTGGACTGTTAATCTTTTGCAAGAAAATTATAAAATTGTCAGAAAAGTATAGTGCTATGCAACCCCTGCTCCTAATCATAATGACGCTTCCTATTTTGAATGCTTAATTAAGCTTTCCAATGCCCCGGATTATTGGACTGTGTAATAGTAAAATGGCGGCCATTTTCGGTCCGATTTGGTGGTTTTATTGTCTTGAAATATTTTTTTCTCCATTTTTGCATTTAAAAAACAGCCTGCGCGCTATACACGGGTGCGCGCTATACGTGGAAACCTACGGTAATTAGTTTTCATAGTGACCTAATTATATTGACTAATCATTTCATATTAATTTCAACCAGTTGTGAAGTGATATCCATGTTTAAACATGGAGTTGTTGATTATGTAGAATTATTTCTAATCGAGTTACACATGGACACTCTTTTAATTAATGTTGAGTGTTTTATGAACGAAAATAGTTATGTTAAATGTACCGTCCTGATATTTTAATAAATAATCCAATAGGAAAAAAACATGGGATTAATTTTGTTATGGGATTAAACACTGTTTTTGGGTGAATGAATAAAGTTTGTATCAATCTAAATAACATGAACATTTTTGCAAGAAGATTAATGCAGTTTGGAGCCAGGATTGGTTTCCTAATATACTTCAATTGTTTTATTGCAATTACTATCTACAAAGTAAATGTGTGTTTTATTGTCATGTTTTATTAAAATAAGGACTGTCCATTATTATATATTCTCATTCTATAATATTAAAAAAAGAAATAATTGCTGTGTTATTCTGATCTGCTTTTCAAGTGTTATTGTTCACCATTTTTGGAATAGGACAGGGGCCCTTTTGATGTGAAAAAATCACATTGTTTTGACAAAATTTGGAAATTGTTTTTTATTTTATTATGCCCCCCTTCGAAGAAGAGGGGGTATATTGCTTTGCACATGTCGGTCTGTCGGTCGGTCCACCAGGTGGTTTCCGGATGATAACTCAAGAACGCTTATGCCTAGGATCATGAAACTTGATAGGTGCATTGATCATGACTTGCAGATGACCTCTATTGATTTTGAGGTCACTAGGTCAAAGTTCAAGGTCAAGGTGACCCGAAATAGTAAAATTGTTTCCGGACGATAACTCAAGAAAGCTTATGCCTAGGATCATGAAACTTGATAGGTAGATTGATCATGACTCGCAGATGACCCCTATTGATTTTCAGGTAACTAGGTCAAAGGTCAAGGTCACGGTGACCCGAAATAGTAAAATGGTTTCCGGATGATAACTCAAGAACGCTTATGCTTAGGATCATAAAACTTGATAGGTCGATTGATCATGACTCGCAGATGACCCCTATAGATTTTCAGGTCACAAGGTCAAAGGTCAAGGTCAGGGTGACCCGAAATAGTAAAATGGTTTTCGAATGATAATTCAAGAACGCATATGCCTAGGATCATGAAACTTCATGGATAGATTAATCATGACTCCCAGATGACCCCTATTGATTTTGAGGTCACTAGGTCAAAGGTTAAGGTCACGGTGACCCAAAATAGTAAAATGGTTTCCGGATGATAACTCAAGAACGCTTACGCCTAGGATCATGAAACTTCATAGGTACATTAATCATGACTCGCAGATGACCCATATTGATTTTCAAGTCACTAGGTCAAAGGTCAAGGTCACGGTGACCCGAAACAGTGAAATTGTTTCCGGATGATAACTCAAGAACGCTTTTGCCTGGGATCATGACACTTCATAGGTACATTGATCATGACTCGCAGATGACCCCTATTGATGTTCATGTCACTAGGTCAAAGGTCAAGGTCACAGTGACAAAAAACATATACACACAATGGCTGCCACTACAACGGACAGCCCATATGGGGGGCATGCATGTTTTACAAACAGCCCTTGTTTAAAGGAAGTCTCTACTGCACGAAAGTGTCGTCCCTGATTGGCCTGTGTGGACTTCACATTCTAATCTGGGACGACACTTTACCCACATGCATTATGCCCAGTTTTCTCTAAACGCGACTCACCTACTTGAAATGTTTTCTGCTCAGGCTTATCTGGGACTTCACTTTCTGCTAATATTGTATGTATCGTTTAATGGAGGTCTCTTCTTAGGGAAAAATCAAGTTTAGATGGACAGTGAAAGTGTATTTACAAGAACAAGGGACAAAAATAGGGTGAGACATGTTAGGCATGCAAATGAAAATAGACCACATGTTTTAAACTTGGGGCATTCAAAACATAGGCCCCTCCCCTGTCATTCTGCTTTAGCTAAAATCCTTATTTATGTTCACTGTAATTTACTATTTGTTATGCATTTTCTCTTGTTTAAGTATGTATTATATATTCTCATGTTATTCAACACCAGAAAATATCAGTTTATGTTTTCTAAAAGTGCTTCATAAGCCATAAGCTTGATAAACATGTTCTTATTGGAGGTTGTTTTACACATTTTATGTATAGTGGTCAAGGGGAAACAACCATGTTGTAAAAGAGTAGCAACCAGTGAGATATTCAGGCCATGCTGTAGGGGAAAAATGCACTGCAGACCACACAGAACACAAAACTGAAAAGAACAGAAGCGTCTTTCAAAATCACACATTCAAACTTACATTAAAAAATGACTTGTAATCCAATTTGGTTATTAATACGCTCAGTTGAAATTTGTAATCATCCATGTTAAATTCTAAGAATATTGCAATTTGTGAAAATCACCGTTTTAAATCACTACTTTCATTAATACTTAATAATAATAAATGTTGATGATTCTCTTATCATTACTTTAACTGAGAAAATGTTTTTTTCTCCTAGAAAAACTGCTTTAAAGAAGATTTTTGCATACTATCTACGTCTTCCAGACTGACTTGACATAGAAAACCATTCCAGAATTTATACCCCAAAAGCTTTCTACCCTTCCTTGTACATTCGTCAACAGGAGAAAGAGCATGTTGTGATGATAATCATGTTTTTTTTCTGAGCCATAATTCGAAACATCAAAGCATCCACTAGTAATGCGAGTTTTTTTTTACTAAGAAAGTGACGCCGATATTCGGCGTCTTCCCCTAATAGAATTTTTCCCTTAAAAATACCATTTCACCAAAATATAATATTTTACCCTCAAAGAAATGTTTTTTTTCTTTTGGGAAGTCGACACTTATCCAATTTGTACCATGTACAACGATCTCGCTCTCTCTCTCTCCCGACGAACACTCAAATCTGGGAATCCCAGTGATTCTATATATAGCTCTTAAATTACGTCATGGAAACCGGGCAACTAATCGTATTAATCATGTGACTATTTTACTGGATTCCGGTCTTGCGCGAGAAGGGTGTTTCGTCAATTAATTACCGGAAACCAGTCGAATTTTCATCCGGGTTTTGTGATAGTCAAGATATAAACGTTAAAACAGAAAAAAGTCTCACAATTGGCGTTCATACACGAACAAAATAAAACGTTGGGACTCGGAAAATATTAATTGCGTTGACGCATTTTTTAAGAATTAATCATCAAAAACCGTTGAAAACTAGCAGGATTTGGAGGTACATGTAATCAACATCGATTAATACTGTCGGATTATTGTGAACGTGAAAGTAGACAATCGGCAGCTGCCGCACCTATCCCTTCCAATACTGTAGCAGATCTAGATCGTCAACCCATTCATCATGAAATTGAAATCTTAAAATTGACATCGTTCCCGGCCCCAGTTGAAAACATTTCCCATTATTAGATCTACACCTGCAACTTTATTTAGGACTTTGACTTCAATATCATACTTGATCATGTGTTTAAGAACAAAAAGGTCAGAGACATGCCTCTTTTTCTAAAAAAACCCTGAAGTCTGTAAGTGAGTTATAGACATTGAAACGGACTGTTTTTATTTTTTCCCCAAATACGTCTCTTTCGCGCTCGATTTTCCCCTTTTACCCAGCGTGCAGCGTCTTCCCCTTTAAAAAAAAAACCCTGTTATGTCACTTCACAATTAATAACAATAACATTGAACAGAAATATAGAGTGATGTTGCCTATAGTTTCCCTACATCTCCCCCCACACATGTACCAAAGTGTGGTACTAATGTTTGGTTTTCTGCAGAACATGTTTAGACAGGTGTGCAGCAATTCCGACAAATGCTTGAAGAATACGCCAAGAATACCTCAGGAATTCTAACCATTCAGGGTACCAGGTTTTACCTGCTCACAGAGGTAGAATTCTGTCTACCAGATTTTGTGCCTTTAGATCAGCTGGGTTATTTTTCCTCTGGTTACCATGGTTATGCAAATATCCAAGGCGTTTTTAAGTGGATTTTGGTAGATTTCAGTTTGAGTAACCCATTAACCCTGGGTCTGTCCGCTGAATAAGAACTATCTGAGATTGAACTGCATGTCACAAGTTGGTATTAAAATTAATGAGTTTGTAAAAAATAACTTCTGCACAGAAGGTCACTTACAAATTGAACCTTATTTCCTATCGTTACCTAATGAAATTAAGAAACTCTGGGAATCCTTTTGATATTTTCTATACTTCTATACTAAAAAAGGCTAGATGTTTGAAGTCCATGATTTAAGAGATCTATACTTCAATATTAATAATAATTGATTTATCAAAATTTTGTTGAAAGGGATTTTACTCTTCTGTGTCTAATTTTAACTTTGAGAATTTAATGGGTATTGCTTGAAAACAGAACTTATACTTGCATAGAAGAGTGTCATAATTCCCAATTTAAGCCATTGTCCTGACTAATTTATCAATTAATAAAAACAAAGCTGGAAATTTGCAGTTTTAGCTGTTCTACTGTCTTCATATTATATGAAGTGGTCATTTTCAGTTACTTATCTATAAATAAAAGCTAGATCTATTTTTTGATAAACAATATTAACATGTACATAAAACATAATGATAAGTGTCATTATATTAACATAGAGTGTCTTGAGTTCTTCATTCATTTTATCAATGGAGGTAACTCATTCAGAACTCAATACAGAGGATGTGAAAAGAGTCTAAATAATTATGTAAATACACTTTTTTTACAATTTGTCATCATGCTTGTACAAGTTTGTCATTGCAAAAATTTTACTTGAGAAAAAAAGACAGTTCATAATCTTATGATTGACAGGTTAACCCTTTGCATGCTGGGAAATTTGTCGTCTGCTAAAATGTCGTCTGCTGAATTTCTAAAATTAGCATTTTCTTCCATTTTTTTTTCAAAGAATACTATTAGAATAGCAAACAGTTTGGATCCAGATGAGACGCCACGTTCTGTGGCGTCTCATCTGGATCCAAACTGTTTGCAAAGGCCTTCAAAAATTCGGTTCCCGCACTGAAAGAGTTAAATCATTGAAACAGCAGACATATTTTAATACAGGGAGACAGCTTATTAAAAACACATGCTTTACTATGATGATTGTTTTGTTTCACAGACAGCGAGAAATTAGAAATGCCTCCACAAAATTCAAGTGAATATCTCATGTGAAAGTAAATACTTTTAAGAAGACAATGACATGGAGGTTTTTAATTTTTGTTGTATTTTTGGTGGAATCATTACATGGACTGATTTCTTCACTGTAATCTGATCTGTGCATACGTTTCCTTGTGTCTGGGTGCACTGAAATATACTCATGCTGAATGTAATTGTCATACATCTGCTTGAATGTAATTAAGGAAGACATTTTTTTTTAGTTTTCTAGACATGAAAAAAGTTTTCAGACTTTAGCTTGTAGTGTGTTGCTTTCACACCGTGGGAACTTGGATACAAACACGATTCACTTGTTGAGGCCACACCGTGGGAACTTGGATACAAACACGATTCACTTGTTGAGGCCACACCGTGGGAACTTGGATACAAACAAGATTCACTTGTTGAGGCCACACCGTGGGAACTTGGATACAAACACGATTCACTTGTTGAGGCCACACCGTGGGAACTTGGATACAAACAAGATTCACTTGTTGAGGCCACACCGTGGGAACTTGGATACAAACAAGATTCACTTGTTGAGGCCACACCGTGGGAACTTGGATACAAACACGATTCACTTGTTGAGGCTCATAGCACTAAGCACACCAACATTATGTCCTATACTGAAAACAGCACACCAACAGTATGTCCTATACTGAAAACAGCACACCAACATTATGTCCTATACTGAAAACAGCACACCAACAGTATGTCCTATACTGAAAACAGCACACCAACATTATGTCCTATACTGAAAACTCAGCACACCAACAGTATGTCCTATACTGAAAACAGCACACCAACATTATGTCCTATACTGAAAACAGCACACCAACATTATGTCCTATACTGAAAACTCCGCACTTTTTACTCATATACTTTGCCTTTATAGGCTTTTTCAAAGTTTGTATTAGGTAATGGATTAAATTTTGTTTATTTTACAAAACAAAACAATTGTATCTATTGATGACATTTGTTTTTGAATGTGCTCCGTAAGATAAATAACAGAATAATAGCAAGTAAATTGGATTTGTTTAAAAAAATGAGAGCAAAATTGCAGTATAAAAAATGTGTTTGAATTAGTATCAATCCAGTGTATTCAATAAGGGACTGCAGGCGGCTGATTTGATCACTAGAAGCGGTTTATGGCCCACAATGTGCTCATGGTGAGCTTTTGTGATCACCATTTTTCTTTTGTGTGTTTTCTGCGTAAACATTCGCCTTGTTAACACTCTAAAGGCCACATGTCCAATCTTCATGAAATTTGATCAGAAGATTTGTGCCAATGATATCTTTGATGAGTTTGATAATGGTTGTCGTTGGTCAAAAACATGGCCGCCAGGGGGCTGGGTATTTTTTTTCATTATATGGCTTTAGTAAAACCTTGTTAACACTCTAAAAGTCACATTTGTTGTCCAATCTTCATGAAACTTGGTCAGAACATATGTTTAAATGATATCTTATATGCGTTTGAAAATGGTACCGGTTGCTTGAAAAACATGGCAGTCAGGGGGCTGGGCATTTTTCCTTAAATTGTTACAAATGGCTATAGTTAAACCTTGTTAACACTCTATAGACCACAATTATTTCTGATCTTCATGAAACCTTTGTCTCAATGATATCTGGGATGAGTTAAAAAATAGTCCAGGTTGCTTAAAAAAACATGGCTGCCAGGGAGCGGGGCATTTTTCCTTAAATGGCTATGTAATTGCTATAGTAAAACCATGTTCGCAATCTACAGACCACAATTATTGTCAGATCATCTAGTACTCCACTTTCAATAACGGTCATGAAACTTGGTCAGAACGTTTGTCTCAATGATTTCTTGGACGAGTTCAAACATAGTTTAGGTTGCTTGAAAAACATGGCTCGATGGGGCATTTTTCCTTATATGGCTATAGTAAAACCTTGTTTACACTCTAGCCAGAAGCCAGAGGCCAGAATTTTTTCCAGATATTCATGAATCTTGGTCAGAAGATTAATCCCAATGATATCTTGAACAAGTTTGAAAAAAAAGGTTTCATTTGGTTGGAAAACATGGCCTCCAGGGGGTGGGCGTTTTGCTTTATATGGCTTTAGTAAAAACTTGTTAACACTCTTAAAGCCACATCTTCATGAAAGTTTGTCAGAACATTTGCTCAAATGTTATCTTGGATGAGTACACAATGGTTCTGGTCTGTAAAAAAACATGTAACCACTTCAGAGGCCACATTTATAGTCCCATCATCATTATACTTGGTCAGAAGATTTGTCCCAATTACATGATGAACGAGTTCGAAAATGGTTCCAGTTGCTTGAAAAACATGGCCGCCAGGGTCGGGACTTTTTTCCTTATAAGGCTATGGTAAAAACTTATATACACTCTGAAAGTCACATGCAGTGCTCCAGATAACATGCGTAAAGGCGTAAAAACGAATAAAATTTCTTAAATAACGATTTAGATTTAAAATCTTTGCGTAAAGTTACGCATTGAAAAAATAAAACACGAATTCGACATTTTGGAACGTGCGTAAAACTTCCAGTAGCAAATTATATATGGTAAACATTTCATCCCGGTTCTGACTCGTCGAGGCGCTCAATGAAAACTTACAACTTTAAGTCAACGTCACTTTGCTGTGAGGAAGGGCCACACTTAAGAACGGTCGAAAGGCCAAACAGTCTCGATTCTGTTCTCCTGGTATTACAGGCGAGTAATTACTGTTTATTGTACCTTTTTAATTACACTTATCGAAATTTTTATACACAAGTAATATACAATATACCTATATATACCTATTCAAAATGTCATTAGAATTAAATGTTGAACATATATTTTTGATATGACTTTAACGGCGACCAAAATGCCATTATGACCTAAGCCGAAGTGTCAGTGACTGTTTTAAATAAAAAATCAAAAAGGCCGACCGAAGCAGTGTATCGAAGCGTGGAAGGCAAAAAAAGCAAGATGAGCAAGATAGATGTGGGGTCTTTTGAGCCAGAAAAAGCTGTCCGATTATGGGAAAGCAAGAAACGGAAAAGAAAGCCAGGCTTTTCCAAGACTATAAACCAAAATGTTGGTTTGTTGATGTGTCAAAAACAAAGCATAAAAATTATTTGGTAATATAGTGTTTAGAATTAATTTTATAAATAGGGGGTAAAATAAGAATTAATTTTCGAAATAGGGAGTAAATAACAATTTGACCAAATTGTTATCTGGAGCTCTGGTCACATGTATTGTCCAACCATCATGAAACTTGGTCAGAACATTTGTTTTAATGATATCTTGGATGAGATTAGAAAATGATTCCGGTCTGTTGAAAAACATGGCCACCAGGGGCAGGAAATTTATCCGTTTATGGCTATATTAAGACCTTGTTAGCACTTTTGTTTTTACATTTTACATTCATAGTTCACTCTTCATGAAACTTGGTCAGAAAATTTGTTCTTATGACATCTTGGGCTGCACAGAACATGCCAGTTCCTTTGTACCTCAGGTGAGCGACTTTGGGCCTTTCAGACCCTCTTGTTTTGTTATGCGGCTTCTGTAAAAAGCTGACACTGTATTTGTGTCAAGCCCAATCGTTATCTCTTTCTTCCCATGGTTTAGGTAAGTATCAATATTGTGTCAATATTAACAATAAAGGAGCATGGTCTACGACTTCAGTAATTTACCATGCATACAAATGCATTGTAATTATACCCCCATTACTGGTAATGGGTGCTATATAGCACTTTGTCTGTCGGTCTGTCTTTCCCGAAAATTTCATCTGATCTTCACCAAACTTGGTCAGAAGTTGTATCTAGATAATGTCTAGGTCACGTTTAAATATGGGTCATGCTGGGTCAAAAACTAGGTCACAGGGTCACTTAGTGCATTTTAAACCGAAAGTTTGTACAGACCATAACTATGTCATTTATCGTTAGATTTTAAAATGACTTGGTACATTTGTTCACCATCATTGGACGGTGTGTCGTGCGAAAGAATTACATCGATATCTCCAAGGTCAAGGTCACACTTTGAGTTCAAAGGTCCAATGCTTGTCCGGGCCATAACTTTGTCGATTATTGTCAGACTTTAAAATTATTTGGCACATTTGTTCACCATCATTGAACAGTGTGTCGCGCGAAAAAATTAGGTCGATATCTCCAAGTTCAAGGTCACACTTTGAGTTCAAAGATAAAAAATGGCCATAAATGAGCTTGTCCTGGCCGTAACTAAGTCATTCATTGTGACATTTAAAAATCATTTGGCACATTTGTTCATCATTATTGGACGGTGTGTCGAGCAAAAGAATTACTTCAATATCTCCAAGGTCAAGGTCACACTTTAAGTTTAAAGGTAAAAAAAGGCCATAAATGAGCTTGTCCGGGCCATAACTATGTCGTTCATTGTGAGATTTTAAAATCATTTGGCACATTTGTTCACCATCATTGAAAGGTGGGACGTGCAAAAGAATTACGTCGATATCTCCAAGTTCAAGGTCACACTTTGAGTTCAAAGGTAAAAAATGGCCATAAATGATCTTGTCCGGGCCATAACTATGTTGTTCATTGTGTAATTTTAAAATCATTTGGCACATTTGTTTACCATTATTGGACGTTGTGTCATGCGAAAGAATTACATCGATATCTCCAAGGTCAAGGTTACACTTGGAGTTCAAAAGTCAAAAATGGCCTTTAATGAGCTTGTCCGGCCATAACTATGTCATTTATCGTGAGATTTTAAAAATGACTCCTACATTAATTTTGTTCACAGTCATTTGAGGGCGTGTCATGCGAAAGAATTCAAGAGTTCAAAGGTCAAAATGGCCATAAATGATAAGGCATAATAAGTCTTAAAAAGATAAATTAGATTCTCTTGTTTTGTGCAGACAACATGCTAAATAGTCTGTGTCAATGCGGCACGTGGGGGTATACGTCATGTCAGCTCTAGTTATGATTTACTTTCATTTAAAAAAATTCAGAAAGTAGTTTGTTCATGTTGCATTAAATCAAAATTTTAGTTTATGTTTCCTTGGTATTGATAATTAAATAAGAACAGTGCCGGGATGCAGTCAAACATACAGTTTGTGTAAAGCAAAGAAATGTTCCATATGCTAAAAAAAAAGAAGCTGAAGTAGTAACAAACTTCATGTGCCAGTGCTTTAACTGGGAACAGCTACCAGATCTTTACATTTTTACCCACAGCTGATAATAAATCAGTTACCATGGCAGCCGGCTGCTTCTGAAAAACTGAAAATTTGAGGCACCCACACAGGAAATTTCACATTTTCATTTTGATGGAGCTCTAAAACCAATATTTCTATATTCCATAGAATTTAATGTGGCATTTAAAACAGGTCAAATACTGAACTTCCCAAGTTTATTCTTCCAGAATAAAACAACACATTTTGTGTAAATTTCTCATGAAGAATGTTATCTAACTTTAGAAAAGTACGAATATGAATGAAATTTTTGAGGACGTGGCTAATCAAAGACACACAGGTTAAAAACCTTTTAACCTTATGTGTTGCATGTATGTGGTTGTCATTATATATTGCGCCCAGCAGGATCTAGAGTATTTTGGGCTGTAAGCACAGTAAAAAGTACTGGCGATTTTCATCTCGACCACTTGGTTTTAATCCTCTTTCTGGAAGCATGTGGTCACCATACTGGACAGGTGGGGTTATCTATGGGTACTCCAACTTCCCCCCACAGCACAAGACCAAACCAAACTTGGACAATTTTGCAGCTGTAATTATAAATTCAAGTAACTTAGTCAGGTTAAGTGTTGGGGCACACGTGGGGCACAATCCGGGAACACACTGGGTACACACTCAGGGTACACACTCCGGGTACACACTCTGGGTACACACTCTGGGTACACACTCAGGGTACACACTCAGGGTACACACTATGGGTACACACTTTGGGTACACACTCCGGGTACACACTCCGGGAACACACTCCGGGCACACACTCTGGGTACACACTCAGGGTACACACTAATGCTACCTCATATACTTCTAAATACACAGGAAAACTATTATAAGTGGTGGTGTTTGGTTCTAGCATTAACCCTTTCCCTCTCAGAAGCAAAGTAAAAATGGCTATGTGCAAACAGCATAAAACCAGAACAGGCTGTGAGTAACTCTCAGCCTGTTCAGGTTTTATGCTGTTTGCTGCTCATCAGTATGTAAGGGTTGGAGATGAAGCCTTGAAAACTTGAATCTAGTGAAAAAGATCTTTAAAGTGATATTATGGGCATTTTTCACTGTTGAATTGAGCTGAAAAGAATTAACAGGCCAAAAGAATTAGTTAAAATGTGGTAACTGACCAATTATCTACAACTAACCTTGCTACCAGTTGTTTATAAAAAATATAAATTATTTTCGGTATTTTACATGACTCCTCTAAGCTGAAATGATCCGTAAAACAAAATTGTGTCTTTGTGTCGTATGAACGAATCTGCATAAAAACTACATTTAGACTCACATCTTACATCGAATCATTTCTGTCGTCAGGTTTCAAAACGAAAGTAAGGTTGATATTCAAATGGATTATTTTTCTCTCTCCGGGATATTGTTTTAGTATGTTGATGCTGCATTAACAAATAATTGTTTATGAAGTGAAAACACCAAAAATAAACAAAGGTTGTAATAGACACCTATATACTGTTAGATGCCCATAATATCACTTTAATTGAATTTAACTTTCTAAGGGACAACAAGTGTATGAAAGTATCTAAGTGGTAAAGTGTTAAACCATCAAAATATACCAGTAGAACTAAGCTAGGCTTGGATCCGCCTGGTCTCTTGGCCTGTAAATCATGCCAGTTATCAGGCCTACATATTCTTCTGGGCATACAGCCCGCTGCACTTCTATCTGCCAACTGAGATAGCAGCTTTCAGGCCCAGATAAGAGCCATAGATTAAACACACATTTCTGTTGATTACACAGATTATACCGGTTTTCATGTTTTTCATTCTTGCTTCCTCCGCAGTTTGCGAACATTAACCTCTGGCAAGGTTAAATTGTCTTCAAGTGTATTCATGCTACTGTTTAACCCATTTTATGCCTAGCGTCTAGAAAAAAGGCTTTGGCAAACAGCGTAGACCCAGATGAGACGCCGCATAATGCGGCGTCTCATCTGGGTCTGCCTCCTTTGCTTAAAGGTTTTTCTATACGAAATATTCTAAAAAAATAGAAAAAAATATACTAGACATCCCTAATTTTGGAAATAGATTGATCCAATTTAGAAGGATAGGAGAGTCCACTAGGTATAAATGGGTTAAGGATATGCTTCTGAATTTTTTTTTCCTACATTGTTATGATTGTTTTGTAAACTTTTACCATTCCAAACAAGAGATCTTGATTTTTTTTTAAAGATAATGCAATCCTTAACTAGTGCAGCAAAATAATATTAAATTTTCAGAAAATATTTTTTAAATTTAAGTCAAATTTATTTCCATATAATTAAATAATTACACTATAGATGTATTTTATTTTTATGCCCCCCTTCAAAGAAGAGGGGGTACATTGTCTTGCACATGTCGGTCGGTCGGTCCGTCTGTCCGCCCACCAGATGGTTTCCGGATGATAAATCAAGAACGTTTAGGCCTAGGATCATGAAACTTCATAGGTACATTGATCATGACTGGCAGATGACCCCTATTGATTTTCAGGTCACTAGGTGAAGGTCACAGTGACTCGAAATAGAAAAATGGTTTCCGGATGATAACTCAAGAATGCTTAGGCCTAGCATCATGAAACTTCATAGGTACATTGATCATGACTGGCAGATGACCCCTATTGATTTTCAGGTCACTAGGTCAAAGGTCAAGGTCACAGTGAATCGAAACAGTAAAATGGTTTCCGGATGATAACTCAAGAATTCTTACGCCTAGGATCATGTAACTTCATTCTAAGGTACATTGATAATGACTGGCAAATGACCACTATTGATTTTCAGGTCACTAGGTCAAAGGTCAAGGTCACGGTGACCGGAAATAGTAAAATGGTTTCCGGATGATAACTCAAGAATGTTTTATGCCTAGGATCATGAAACTTCATAGGTGCATTGATCATAATTCGCAGATGACCCCTATTGATTCTCAGGTGAAAGGTCAAGGTCACTGTGACCCAAAATAGTAAAATGTTTTCTGGATAATAACTCAAGAACGCTTATTCCTAGGATCATGAAACTTCATAGGTCAAAGGTCACAGTGACTTGAAACAGTTAAATGGTTTCCGGATAATAACTCAAGAATGCTTACGCCTAGGATCATGAAACTTCATAGGAACACTGATCATGACTGGCAGATGACCTCTATTGATTTTCAGGTCACTTGGTCAAAGGTCAAGGTTACAATGACTTGAAATAGTAAAATGGTTTCCGTATGATAACTCAAGAACGCTTACGCCTAGGATCATTAAACTTCATTGGGTACATTGATCATGACTGGCAGATGACTCCTATTGATTTTCAGGTCACTAGGTCAAAGGTCAAGGTCAAAGTGACAAAAAAGTTTTCACACAATGGCTGCCACTACAACTGACAGCCCATATGGGGGGTATGCATGTTTTACAAACAGCCCTTGTTTCTTCATGCATAGTTCCAACATTTGTCTTATGATAGCATGTTTAATATGCAACATGTTTTACAAAGCTAGTATCAAAGTTCTAGTAGAATGACCAGATCAGGCATTTTCATCTGATGTGTCTAGTTGAATGCCATGTTATACCTATCATGTTTTCACTTTATGACAAGCCAGTGGTAAAAAGTTCTTAACCCATTTATGCCTAGCGTCTAGAAAAAAGGCCTTTGCAAACAGCGCTGACCCAGATGAGACGCCGCATGATTCGGGGTCTCATCTGGGTCTGCGCTCTTTGTTTAAAGAAATTTCTGTAAGAACTATTCTAAATATAGAAATAAATATATTAGACATCCCTCATTTTGGAAATAAATTGATCCAATTAAGAAGAATTGGAGAGTCCACTAGGCATAAATGGGTTAATTTTCTAATTATCCCCACGCTTTTTGGAGAAAAAGTGGGGATTATGTGGTTATCTCCGCCGTCTGTCTGTCCGTCCATCCTGGCCACTATCTCCTCCTACACTATTAGCACTAGAACCTTGAAACTTATACACATGGACTAAGCTATGAGCATATGTGCGACTGTGCACTATTTGGAATTTCGATCTGACCTCTGGGTCAAAAGTAATGGGGGTTGGGGCGGGGCTGGGTCAGAGATTTTCTTGGAACCACGATTCGAAAAAGGCTCATAACTACTGTGTCCCTTCAGATATTGCTTTCATATTTAGTATGCATGTGTATCCGGACAACACCTTTCCATGCACATACACATTTTGACTACTGTGACCTTGACCTTGAACTTGTGGTCAGCGTTCAGGTTTTGAAATCTGAGACTGCAATTGGAAAAAGGCTCATACCTACTGTGTCCCTTCAGATATTGCTTTCATATTTGGCACGCATGTGTATCTGGACAACACCTTTCCATGCGCATACAAATTTTGAACTTGGGGTCCGCGTTCAGGTTTCGAAATCTGCAACCGTGATTAAAAAAAAGCTCATAACGTCTGTGTCCCTTCAGACATTGCTTTCATATTTGGTACTCATGTGTATCTGGACAAGACCTTTCAATGCGCATATTTTTTTTTACCCCTGTGACCTTGACCTTAGGGTCCGCGTTTAGATTTTTACCCCTGTGACCTTGACCTTAGGGTCCGGGTTTAGATTTTGAAATCTATTATGTGGTTATCTCCGCCATCTGTCCGTCCGTCCTGGCCACATTCTCCTCCTACACAATTAGCACTAGAACCTTGAAACGTACACACATGGAAGCCATGAGCATATGTGTGACAGTGCACTATTTGGAATTTTGATCTGACCCCTGGGTCAAAAGTTAAGGGAGTTGGGGTGGGGCTGGGTCAGAGATTTTCACTCATTTGTTTAGGTTATTTTACATTCACTTCTTCATTTCTACACCGATTTACTTCAAATTGATACTGAACATCTCTTATGAAAATACCGTCAATCTCAACTATGCATGACCCCATTACCAACCCTGGTGCGCCCCTATGTCACACATGCGGCGTGGGGATAGGCGTCGGCCTCTGCCATGCCATTTCTAGTTAGTTATAAAATTGCCATGTCACCACATTGTAAAGCTGATGGGAAATGATAATGTCTCCACATTATATTCTTATATGCCCAGCTGTTGGTAAATGACACAGTATTTCCATTATGTCAAGTAACTATGCAAATGGTCATGTCTTCCTATAATGTCAAGTTGATAGTAAATCAGCTTGTCACTGCAATGGTCAGATTGCTAGAAAATGGACATGTCTGATCATAATCACAAGACCAAGGGTAATAAAGATGTCCAGTTTGAATGTTCAGTTGTTATCCCCTGCCAAAGGCGGAGGAATATAGACTTGTCCTTGTCCGTCTGTCAGTATATCTGTCAGTCCGTCAGTCTTTAAGTCCGTCTGTCACAAAACTTTTTAGGGCTATATCAGAACCTATATAAGATATTACCATGAAACTTCATGGGTCTATAGATTAGGACAAGCGCCATGCTCAAGAACCATAACCCTGCACTTTCTTTAATAAAGTTGTTATTCTTTTTTTGTATGATGAAACTTTTCAGAGCTATATCTCAGATACCTTGAAGATTTCAATATGAAAACTCATGGATGAATTCAAATTATTGAGGAGAAGTGCCATGCTAAAGAACCATAACCCTTCACTTTCTTAAATAAGAGTTATTGCTCTTTGTTGTTTTTGTATGCTGGAAAATCAGGACTATTTGATGTATTTTAAATCTTTTTAACATAGAAATGCATGTTACGCGAAGCCATTTTGTTTGTTTAATGGTGAGGTTGATCAGCTGCGAATACATCGGTTGCACCAAATTCAAAATTTTAATCTATTCACGTTTGTAATCGATTAAAACAAGCAATGACAGTTTAACAATAAGTAAACATAATTTGCGAATTCGGAAAAAAAAACAGTGAAATCAAATGTATTTATAGATTGTGAAATGGCCGTTTGTGACAATTTTGAGCTCAAAATGTCCATTTGTAGAGTTTGAAACGGACATTTTTGTAAAAAATCTCGGCCGTGTTAGATTTGTGAATTGTCTGTGTCAAAATGTCCTTCCACGGCCAGTCTCAAAGAAGGAAAAAAGCCCTGGTTGCATCACTGTTATATGACATAAAAAGCACAGTAAATAAAGTAAGTTTATGTTTCAATAAATTACAGTGATTATATTGAGATTAAAATTCCTTTTAGAGCTTTTCTTTTGCCTTGATTGGACTCGGGTGAGGCACCATCACTCTGTGACGGCACTATTGAGGTCATAATTATAATAATGTAAACTGTAATGGGACTATTGGATCACGTGGGTATTCAACATATTATATTTCAAATAGTGGCAAAGAAGATACCAAAATTGAAAATTAGATCATGTTAATTAAACAGATTGGTAAACATGACTAAATGCAGTGAGTTTGAATGCATATTTATTAATGGACTGAAATGTATGTACAATGTTAAAAGCATGTTGTAAGTGAAGGACACCAATTGTCTTTTTATCAAAAATTTAAGTTAATTTTGCTTAAACAAACAACTTTTTGTAATTGCTATGTTAAGTAATTTAAATTAAAATGCTATTTTACAATTAAAACATCATACCATTTTGAATATTAAAAATCCATTGGAACAAATGTACGTTATGGGACATCCTACAAGTTAAATCACCTATCAACAGTTAATGAACAGTATTCAGATTTTGTTGTCTTATTTTTGAAGCATTTACCAGACTGTTGAAATCTGATATAAACAATATAACAACAAGAGATGTGTTCGTCAGAAACACAATGCTCCCTTCTGCGCCGCTTTGAAATAAAATTTCTATTTATCATTTGGCAGGTATAGAAATCATCTCCCTTTAAAGCTTATTACTTCCCTTGGATTTTGGTTTTTGACCTTTAACATTGAAGGATGACCTTGACCTTTCACCACTCAAAATGTACAGCTTCATGATATACACATGCATGCCAAATATAAAGTTGCTATCTTCAATATTGCAAAAGTTAGGACCAATGTTAGTTTTCGGACCGACAACTGACAGACAGACGGACTGACAGTTAAACTGCTATATGTCACCCTACCGCATAGGGGGGGGGGATGGCACTGTAGACAGTCAAAAATGACCAAGTAAGACATCGCTGACTACCAAGGCCTGTGGTGTTTCAAAGAGATCATAGCCACAGTTCATCATGTATCTATGTATAACTTCCACAGGTTAAGTAATGAAACCAACCATTCACAAATTAGTACAGGAAAGAAATGATAGTTATATATATCATTTAAAACAAACTTTGACAAATCAATCATTTAAGTTATAAATAAACAAAATACAAAATATGTACAGTAACTGTAAAGAGAACTTAAATTCTTAGTAAGGAAATATATAATATGAGATTTATAATTATATAAATTCTTTCCCTTGAACATAATTGTCTTTAACAAAACTCTGTTTTTAGTAGCAAATATTTATAAGCCACTACCGTGACTGTAAATTCACAGATAACCTTAAAGTACCTAAAATACTTGTATGCCATAAAGTGTCATTGTGTGCTTGGCTTGACCATAAAATGTCATTTTGATTTTGCTTCAGTTGTATGGTTTCATATTACTATATATATATATAAGAATTATCTCCCTTTAAAGCTTATTACTTCCCTTGGATTTGTATTTTTGGCCTTAGACCTTGAAGGATGACCATGACCTTTTACCACGATGTGTTTGTCAGAAACACAATGCCCCCTACTGCGCCGCTTTGATTTATTTGAAAAAATATATAATTTGGCAGCAGGGGTTGACAAATGTTATTTCCGCAACTTGCCCTGCAGGGCGAGTAGTTAAGAATTTTTACTTGCCCTGCTGAAATATGTACTTGCCCTGCAATCTTTTTTTAATGCTATAAATCAGTAACTAATATGTTTTATTGTGATTTTCTTTTGGTTATCATATAGAACTGTAAACTCATGAACTTCAATAAAGTTTATAATCTGTTTTAACACACTTTTAACTTTTTTGTTTTTCATTTTGTCCTCATGGTCACATTTATTATGATTACACTTAAGGATTATTGGATCGTCTGAAAGGCATTTTGTTAAACTCAAACAAGCCTCTGTGTGTACACAACGCAGTTTTCTCTTTGTCATTTTCGTCCATTAAAACTTGCCATCAGCCACTCTCTAAATCTAAAGATGTGAAGAATTTAGACGATTTTTAGCAGTATCAAAAGACCGTATTGTATACAGTCCAACCCCTCTTAAGCAGCCAGTCAAGGGAAACAGCCAAATTGGCTGCTTAAGCGGGGTGGCCTCTTAAGAGGGGGTTGGGTCATAGGGAGTCTGGAGTTGATGAGTGCATGGCCAACTGTTCAATTTTTGTATAAACAAAATGGTAAACATGTGTACATGTACTAAACAATGTATAGACTTAAAATACTTTTATTTCTTCCTTTCTAAAATCAGCTATAAGACAACATTTTCATTCAAAAAAATATTCTATTCATCTTTCTAATCATCATGAATATCATCATCATCAGAATCAAGTCAATGAGAAAGAATAATACTCATGATTCATTGTTTACACAATGCGCATTGTATGGTCCCAATGCACTTAAGATGGGAAAAGTTGTGAATCAGTTATGCGTGAATAACTCCCGTGTCACTATAAATCTATAATTTAATCGGTTTATTGCAGTTTTATGGCTTTGAATACCTACCGCACGAATTGGTCCCGACAGTGATCTCCTTCACGATAAAATCTTGGCCAGTTACTTAAGAGACTGATAATAGCAACCGGTTGTAATCCTCCTGGTAATCGTGCTTTTCATGCATAATATTATAAAAACATTTTTTCGCCGCGTAAAGGGTTTTATCAAAATTAATATTGAAATCATTGTAAATATAAAACAAATATAAACGTTTTGTTTTATTCCCAAATGAGAATATTAATTTGTAATCCGAAACACACTCCCGATTGTTTAATGTTAACGAGACGTTTACAAATTCTAGCATCGTGTATTTCCTTTGTCCCGACAAAAGCGCACGAAAATTATGCACCAATGTACAATGTCACGCCATACCCATGGTTCGAAAGCATGCGTGTATTGATTTTTGGATAAAAACTTTGTAGCACAGAGAACATGTAGATCAGTTGATTTCGGTTAAAAGTTTTGTTGTTCTTTTTAACTTTTAATTAGCCGATAATTGTCATAAATGTGTGCTTGAAATAGTATGAGCTACAAATAATAAATTAAGAATCTCCTTTCCAGTAATAATAGGTGATATTCGCACGTGCTGAAACAAAAAGATCAAACGGTCGCATATTGCTTTTAACCCGATAACCCGATAATCCGCCGCTAATTAATTGCAATTTGCAAGCTGGCTGTCAAAATGTTTATCACACATCACGCTTCAGTACTACAGAGCCTAAACCGCAGACTGGAAGTACGTATCGATTTTTTCGCCGTTGCGTCTGTGTAATTTTTCCAATGTACATGACTGACTTACTTGCGCGCGACCACTCATATGGGGAGAATTTAACATTTGGGATGCAAAATTGCTGGCCGCTGGCCGGAGAAACGGGGTTACCGCTTAAGAGGGGTTCATTATATAGTGTTTATCGACGGTCGCGGCACAGACCGGCCGCCTACACGGGGTGACCGGCGATGCAGGGTGACCGGAAGTAGGGGTTGGACTGTACCGTACTGTATAGGATACATTCACGGAACATACCGTTTTCGGCGCGTAACAGGAACAGGACTATTTATAGCGCAGTGTGCAATACTCAACATCCGGTAAATTGGTGGTTTATTTTTAATTAAATGTTGTTTTGTTTGGAAAAGATGTGTTAAAACTTGAAATTTGAATCTTTTTGGCCAGAAATGCCACTTGCCCTGCAGGACGAGCACTGCCGGAATATTCACTCGCCCGGAGCAGATTTTTACTCATCATTATGAGCAGGCGAGTGGATTTGTAAAGCCCTGTGGCAGGTCAGATAATTAACTCCCATCAAGCTTATTACTTCCCTTGGATTTGTATTTTCAACCCTAGACCTTGAAGGATTATCTTGACCTTGAAATTTTACCACACAAAATGTGCAGCTCCATGAGATACACATGTATGCTAAAAATCAAGTTGCTATCTTCAATATTGCAAAAGTTATGGCCAATTTTAAAGTTTTTTTTCGGACGGACGGACAGACTGACATACTGACGGACAGTTCAACGGCTATATGCCACCCTACCGGGGGCATAAAAAAGGCAGCCCAAGAGACAGCAATATCCTCCATGAAGATTGTTATGACCTTGAAGTAGTGACCTTTATTTTGAGAAAGTGTTACTAACGCATGCCTTTTGTACATTGTCCGAATAACCTAATTCTTGTTGCAAAACTTGATAAAAATCCTTCAATGGGTAAAGTAGTTATAGAATGAACATTTAAAAAATACTAAAACTTTGTATCTTAAAAGTACAACCTTGACCTTCAGCCGTTGGGACTCTACCATTTCTTCTGCACATTGTCTCTATGGCCTTAACATTTTAGTCAAGTTAATTGAGCATCTTGGGTATAGGAGATACAAACCAGGCTCAAATATAGAAGCTAAAACTGTTGACCTTGAAGTATGACCTTAACCTTATACAGGCGTGACTGACTCATTCCGCCTTCACATCATCTTAATGACCTAAACATTGTAGCCAAGTTATTAAAATCCTTCCATGGGTATAGGAGATATTGACCAGACATGAAAATAGAAGCTCAAACTTTTGACATTATTGTAAAACCTAAATGATTGAAGCCAATAACTATGCCTTCTGCACATCATATAAGACATAAACATTTAAGCCAATAAGCTTCATGAAAATATACCAGAAGTATAGGAGATACTGAGCAGAAAAGAAATGTAGGCGCACACCTTTAACCTTAAAGTACGACCCTGACATTGAGTCAGCATCAATGACTCATGGCTTCTGCACATCATTTGAGGAAAGTTTTACACAACTATAACAGACAGACTGATGGAGTGACTTATTGCAGAGGGACGATGGGCATTCCTGTAATATAGATCCTGGTAGGGGACTAACACAACTTAGGTGTTTACTTTGAGGTAAAAGCCTTTCACTTTAGATATATTAAGATAAACACGACTATTGTCAAGCAATAGGGTCCCCTACCGTTGAAACTCCACCATTGTCATAATTATTTTATATATATATATATATATATATATATATTTGTTGCCATAGCAACCATAATCTTTGACATAGGAACAAAATTAAATGATGTGCATAATCTCCATATTGCCATCTATCCCTGTTGCAAGTTTCATGAAAAAATATTAAGAACTTTTTAAAGTTATCGCAGGATCCAGAAAAGTGTGACAGACTGACTGACTGACTGACTGACTGACGGGCACACAGAGCACAAACCATAAGTCCCCTCCGGTTTCACCGGTAGGGGACAATAAAAGATGGTTAGAAATTATGTTAAACACCCATTATATGTACATGACAACATATTATATTTAAGCTTGATTGCTGAAAACGCCCAAGTTTAAGACATCCTAGATGTCTGTGTCATCCAAGTAGATAATAGAAAGGCTTCCAGAGTAAAGGTCGACACAAGACTGCCTAATAACTAGGTACCACATCCAATACAATCAGGACCTTATTGCTATTTTCTACATAATTTGATAATGTAACGAGCAAATTCGTTGAATTGATATCCCCTGCCAATATGTTTCTGGACACAAAAGTGTTTTATTTGACACTAAAAAAAGCATTTTTTCAAGATACAAAGGGTCATAACTCCGTTATTAACAGATGGTGTACAATGCCTACGCGTGCATCATCTTCTTATCCATATATATACTCATACCAAGTTTCAATGAAATCTGCCAAAGCACTTCCAAGATATGGCTCTGGACACACAAAAAAAGATTTTTTTTCAAGATAAAAAGGGCCATAACTCAGTTATTAACGGATGGTGTACAATTCAATTTGGCGTACATCATTCTGTTATCCATATATACAGTACACTCCACGCGTCTTCCCCAAAAAACGCGCTCCCTCCGCGGGTTTTTTCTGCTAGCGAGTGTTCACGCGGCGTTGGAAGAGCGAGGTGAACTCGATAAAACGCCCGGCGTTACGCCGCGTTCGCTAATTCCCGCGGCGTGTATTACTTTAGGCTAGTCGGTAAATGCAGACACCTTCCGTTCTTATCAGTGATCGCCGCGCAACGCCGCGTTAGCAGTGTGCTACTGGGCATGCCAAAAAATAAAAACATTGTTATAATAAATTGTTTAAATACTGTAGTACATGTATAAAAAGATAATTGTATAGAAAATTAATACGTATAAAAAATATGTTTTTTAATTCACAGGTACGTCTACAATATGAATTAGTCTAATATAATACATTTGACAAATTAATATTTAAATCATAACACATACGACACAAGAATAAATGTTCCGTAAAATTTCCAAATGAGAATAATAATTAGTAATCCGAAACACACTACGATTTTTAATTGTTAACACGACGTTTACAAATGCTTCCAATATACAGTCATGTATATTTCCCGACAAAAGCGCGCGAAAATTATGCTGCAATGTACAAGGTCAAGGTACAATGTATACTCCTGCAAAGCGTGCGTGTATTGATTTTTTTGATACAAACTTTGTAGCGCAGAGAACATTGTTGATTTCGGTTAAAAGTTTCTTTGGTATTTATTAACGAAATTATATCGCGAATAAGTTGATATTTCCTCTAAAATAATTTCAAATCGAACACGCCGAATCTTTATCGTTACGGTATTTTAGTAGAGTAATTATTTTAACACTAATTGTACTGTAAACTGATTACAGAAGACATCTGGGCGGAACTGGATTTTAAGTGTTTGACGTTATGAAAACACGCAAAGCTTGTCTACTGACCTATTGTGTAGACTGCTGTATTCGGTGTTTTGACAAAAGGGATTAACATGTGTGAATGTCACTCTGCCGATTTGGTCCATAATTACTGGTAAACATTGTTTAGAATGTCGACGCAACAAGAATACAACTGTGAATATTAAATGCAATTATCAACTCAATAGTTACCACCTTTTAGCAATCAATGGAATAACCTACAAACAAAGAGAAAATCAATGCATTAGCGAGCAGAGAATAGACTTTGTTCCGACAATTAAAACCATTCCTTATGCATTCGTTAAACGTGTTTACTTGAGTAAGTTATGCCTTTAGACAGGAAGCGGCTTTTCTTTGATTACGTCAAACTGTCAATTCACACAGATTTGCGAGATTTTTAGGGTCCTTGGTCATTTGTATACATGTTCATTATAGAAAATCACCTGCTAACATGAAAACTTTGGATTAAATTATCAAAATAAAAACAATGTTGCAAACTGTGTTTATATTAATTGGTAAGTATTAGTTAAAAGACGACGTTTTGTGTGTCGTAAATCAACGAGTTTTCTATACAACCACAACTACTTCTACAACCACGTCGGGATCGATCTATCTTGGTTGTTTTTTTTAATTGTAAATATTATACTACATGTACATGTATGTACTTGTAATAAATGTAATTTTATTTGAAAATCAGGAAGTCAAACAAAATTAAATTGATCGTTATCTCGTAAAACGCGGAGTTTCCCCCGCGTTGCCAACGCCGAGGGCCGCCGCGTCGGTTTATCAGTTTTGCCGATCGTTAACCGCCGCGTCCAAAATCATGCAAACGCCGCGTATAGCGGGATTTTCTTAATCTCCCTCCAGGTCGAAACCCGCGGAGTATGGAGGGAAATTGGGGAAAACGCGTGGAGTGTACTGTATACTCATAACAAGTTTGAATGAAATCCGTAAAAGCACTTCAAAGATATGGCTCCAGACGGACGGAAAGACGGACGGACGGACAACGCCAAAACAATATCCGTCCGCCTATGGCAGCGGATAATAAATGTAAAAAAGCTATAGAAACATGTACACTTGCTTATAGAAGAGCACTCACTGTGTTCTGAAAATAACACCAGAATGACACACATTCACTGTCAGTAATATATGCTGTTCCGTAACAACCATGCCTAGTTTTGCATAGTGAACATCTGTGTTTGAAGAGCAAGAACTTGAGTAACGCTGGTGTGATTGTCTATCACAATGTGTCATTTGTGCCTTTTACCAAGGACTTAAAAGACATAATTGTTGAAGGCAATTTATGGGTTTAATCACAAATGTAGGAGCACTTTTAAGATCCCCACAAAGACACAGAGTAATTGGTAGTGTAAGGAAAACATATTTAATTAAGAATTTGTGTTTGTCCACATTAAATAATGTTTCAAAAAATCAAAACAATTAGGATATATGACATACAATGCTGTATATTTATCACTCGTAATCACTTATTAAGAGATTTCAATATATATACATAGACAGATTAATTTGCACCACACATGTTGTTTTTCCCACTTGTATAATAATAATTCTTCATTAAAGTCAGAGCTCCAGATAAGGACCGTACAGCCGTAAATACGGCTTTTTCATGAAGGTTTACGTATTTATTTTTATAAACTGGACGTACAATTACGATTTTAATATCCCTTTTACGCATTTACGAAAACACTCTGGCCGTACCGATACGTCTGCATCAGCTCAGTGTGATTTGTTGGTCTCTAACCTAACGTCCCTTTTTGTAAATTTAAATTACCAAAAAGTTGTATACTGGGTTCCGATATTATTCTCTTTTCTGTCGCGTGACTTCCGCTAACTTGTAAACCCGTCAAAATCAATATGTCTGCGCGCAATGGAAGGTCAGCTTAACCGAAAGCAGTTCAAAACAACACTTTGTTGTCATATAATGGCTACATACAGTGTCGTCTAACCATCCTGACATTCAATCTGTAAATCCAGAAAAAGACATTGTCGCCCCGATATTAAACGATTTCATTGCATCGGTGGCTAAAAACGTTAGAAAACACGATGGGAAACGGATGAGACAGTGACATTATTATAAGTGTTCATTTGCTTAACTTAGCTTTCTAGTTGGTTTGTGTTTTCTTGTCAAGAAAAATGAAGAAACAGTATTAGTTATGTGTTTTTATGTGTAGTAATTGTTGTATTTGCATCATAATTTAGAATGGAAAACCTAATAAAGTAACTGTTTAAGAAGCTAAATATATTTATTATAATTGCTGCAAATGTTTCTGTAGTCAGTTATACACCCTTTAATATGCAAGAATACGGGTAGTACATTACTACCTGTATTCTTGGATATGGTAGTACAGGTACTAATTGATTTTCAGCGTTACTCCTTTTCTTTCTGTCAGTGGCAGTACCGTTACTAATTTCACAAATCCTTATCTGGAGCTCTGAAAGTCATTCACTGTAAAATCAAATGTATTCAGAATTATTATAGCATTTAATAGTGTTATTTACTTCGCTTTTTAAAATGATTTTCATTCAAAATTGGGTCTGGTACTATTCCCCATTTCCAATGGAAAAAAGTGTATATTTTTCCCAAATAGGAGCCAAAAATTCCAAATGGAAGGCGTTTTTTTTTAAATTTCAATATTTCATTCAACTCCCTTCCATATTAGTTTATCCTTAGTAAATATAATACTGAAAACACTCGTATTCTCAATTTTGAAGCATTTTTAAGCAAAACAACAACACTAATTTCTCAATTTTAGTAAAAACATCGCAAATTTTCCCAATGCAAAGGGACCTTGCCCCATTCCCGAAATATTAAAACAACAACACTGCAGTTTGCCTTATGGTTGATTCAACACAACTCTTACCAACCAAAGGATCATTCCTGTGGCAGGGTACGACTTAATTATTTCTGTTTATTATTTGAACATAATAGTGAGCGGCTTTTATTCCTATTATCACAATAATAATCTTTCTTGCAAAGATGTGCTGTCTAAAATGGCAATTTGATTTTTTTTATCTAATACATGATACCAGCAAAGATATTAATCCCAACTGTAATTATATTTTTATTAATACATATAATTCTATCCATTCATCAAAAAAACACTCAAGTCACAACTTATTATTTCAAAAGCAAAATCCGGCCAATATTGAAATTACATGTGCTCAAGTATTTATAAAAAATCGCTTTTACCATTTTTTGGAAGTACATGATGTATAAGTTGAGCTTAAAGTTATGTTATTTTGAAAACAATTAATGCATAAATCATGTATCTCGATTATTACAGTAATGACTAAAGAAATAAATGTGTCAGATACCTGTGAATTTTTACAACACAATCAGAGCAGCACAGCTGACTGTGGTCATGGCAAAACTGTGACAGTTTTTTATCCACATGCTCGTCACACTTCCAAAGAAAATCCTCCAACTCCTTTGAAAGAAAATTCCCCTCCTCCTTCGAAAGAAAATCATCCTCTTTATTTGAAAGAAAATCTCCCTCCTCCTTCGAAAGAAAATCATCCTCTTTATTTGAAAGAAAATCTCCCTCCTCCTTCGAAAGAAAATCATCCTCTGTATTTGAAAGAAAATCTCCTCCCTCATGTAAAAGAGAAGCATCCTCCTTTGAAACTGGCCATTTCTTAATATCTCCCCTTCCACATGTTTGATGTTTCATAAACAATGTTTTATGAGGTTTGATACATTTTTCACAAAAAAACCTTGAGCATTCCTCACAATAAATGACCGCCAAATTCTGAAGATTATGTTCCTCACAAGATGTGCAACAAAAGTGTCCAACCGTCGACGAACGTTCAGCAAAAGTAGAAGAATTACCTACGCCCATTTTATTATTCTGTGTTTCAAGTAAAACCTATTTGTTTAAATAGTTTAAGTATTTTTCTTTTAAACAAGTCCACAAAATACTGGCATTTAGCTACCTTTAAAAGTTGTTCAGCTCAAGAAGTTTACATGAAAACTAAAACACAGGTGCATTCAAATACAAATAAAGTTCAAGCTCAATATCCTTCAAGGTTTACATTCACTTAACCCTTTGCATGCTGGGTAATTTGTCTTTTGCTAAAATGTCGTCTGCTGAATTTCTAAAATTAGCATTTTCTTCAATTGTTTTCAAAGAATACTATCAGAATAGCAAACAGTTTGGATCCTGATGAGACGCCACGTTCTGTGGCGTCTCATCTGGATCCAAACTGTTTGCAAAAGCCTTTAAAATTCGGCTCCAGCGCTTTAAGGGTTAACTAACAGTAACTATGTAAAACACCGCATGACTTTGACAGTAAGAGTAAACCAAATTGTTAGACCTCACTTAATTATGCAAGTAAATTGAACGCTGTGTAGAAGTAAATTGGAAGTATATCTCAATGGTTTAAGTAAACCATGTATTTAATTGTTTAATCAGTCAGTATTACAAAATTAATTGATGAAAATAGTATTTATAGTGGTCTAATGAGTAAAATAGAACAAATAATATCATGTTTATAAAATATTCATACATGCAATCAAATTGTCTCATTGATTGATTTAAAAATTTCCCATTACATTTTGTTCTGTAAGGATTTTTCACATTTTCCCTCATCTCAAAATAAAATAAGAAATCGGTGTCACTGAATTAGATTATATGAGAAAACAGGGCCTGATAAATTTAACACTACAATGAGTTTTCAATACATTATTCGAGCTCATTGTTTAGTTTGCCCTAGTGTTAAACATCTAACAAAAATGTTCATAGCTATGATTTCAAAAGTGTTATTTTGACATAGTGATCTAGCTTAAATGTCTCAAATATTTTCAAGCTTATTTTAAGAGTACCTGGCTCAAGTCATGTATTTCATTAATTCATAAAGTACCGTATTTTACCACGTAAATCGCCCCCATGTAGAGCGTGCATGCAATTTTTTCAAGACAAAATGGAGAAAAAAAGATTTCAAGACCAAAAAATCTGAAAATCTTAAAATGGCCACCATTTATATATTGCACAATCATTTGATCCAAGTTTTTCGAGCGCTGTTTTTGTTTTGAAGAAGCGAGCGTTTAAACGATCAGGAGTATGGGTTGCATAGCACTATATTTGAAACTACTTTTAAGATTATTCTCTCGAGAAAATGGGGGCTGTTGTCATCATCGTGATGGTATGAAAATAGTCTATACTCGTTTTCCGTCGATGTCTGATGCATCGAAACCTATAGCACATATCTCTCGATGAAAGCTGTCAATACCGAAGTGCAAAAAGATCCCTTTCACACCTACCTTAATCAGCGAAACACAACTCCTTCACACAGAACTTTATCTGCTTTCATTTTATGTCGACAACAGCCCAAAAAACTGCAGTCAATGAAGAAGTGTGAAAGCACTAACAAAGACAATTTTTCAAATTTTAAGTTTTGTCCAAACTATTACTACCCCGTTCATACCTACCCTAACCCGCTATTTGTTTTATATAAACCTTCAGTCTATAACATTTTAGGGTGTAGTTTTCTGCAATAACAAAAAATGGCGACTATTATGAAGATGTGCGATTACGAATGGATTTTTCAAAATTTAGCAACCAGGAAAGCGTTGTATCAATGTGTAACACGCACCAATTTTTTATTTGAAATTTGGAGGCAAAAAACTTTGCGCTATACGTGGTAAAATTTGGTAATATTTTTAAGTCAAAGTAATGTACTGAAAATGTACAAAAAAGTATAATGGTGTTTATTTTATATAGAAATTTCATTTTTAAATGATTAAAATGATTTTAAAAGATTAAAATTATTTAACAGTGAATAGTTTGCACATTTTGTTGTAATATGAAAACTATAAACATTAAGCTCAACCAGTTGGAACAGGCTTCAGAATATTTTTAGAAATGAGGCCCTATATAATGTTAAACCCTTCATTGCCCAATTATAATTGAATTATGATCATACTTTCTTTGGCTGGGCACTTTTGCTTTCAAAAAATAAAATCATATATCATATGAGCAACATTATTATGACAGGTTAACTGTATAGTCAATGATCTAATTAGTCCATACTTTTGACAAACACTAAAATGTTGTCAATGTTATGTCTATATTGTTTGGTTTGACACATTAGTAATACATTGAATTTAGTTATCTTGTGAAAAATATGAGCCATATACTGTTTCCAAGTTTAAACCCTTTGTCAATAACTATTGTTCCATGTCACATGCCTGCAGGATTCCCTACAAATCATAAATACTTACAATGTCTGAAATGTTAAAGGGATCTTTTCACGTTTTGGTAAATTGACAAAATTGAAAAAAAGTTGTTTCAGATTCGCAAAGTTTCGTTTTAGTAATGATATTTTTGAGGAAACAGTAATACTGAACATTTACCATGGTCTAATATAGCCATTATATGCATCTTTTGACGAATTAAAAACCTGAAAATTATAAAGCGTTGCAACGCAAAACCATTGAATTATTTGGAGAGTTCAGTTGTTGTTGTTTAATTTTGGGAATCTATGAAGATTGCTTATATAAAGTATAATATACACCTCCTATCTACACTTGACAGGATGGCTGAGCGGTCTAATTGGTTTTTACTACAGGACTCCAGGGGTCACTGGTTTGAGCCCTTCCCCGGCGAAATGTTGTTCATGATTTCATGAACACTTCAAGCCAATCAAGAACTGTTCATGAACGGTTCTGAAAAAGTTCCTGAGCTTGGTTCATGAACTTTTGGACATGAACTGTTCTTAAGACATGTTCATGAACTGTTTATGAATTATTGTTGAACATTTCAAAGTTCATGAACAGTTCTTCATCTAACCATAAATACTTAGTGATGAACATTTCATGCACAAGTATTTCTAATGACTTTTCTGAGACAGACTTTAAGGATGCATCATGAATAATTCATGAATTCCTTTGTGCTAGATGTTTCATACATATTTTTTAAAGTAATATTGAAATGTCTAGCATACAAATCTTGTAGATTTGTGAAACCTGTGAAGTTAGTATGAATATGCATAGTACTTTCACCACTGTAAGTTAGAGTTCTTGACCTGTTCTAGAGAATTTTAAGAACATTTGTACAAGAACTGTTCAAGAACTGCCTTCAGGAACACTTCAATAACTTTTTAAGGACCTTTCCTGTTCTTGAATTATTCTTAAACTATTCTTGAACACTTTAAGAACTTTTTTGAACAACATGTTTCCTTCTGATGTTCTTAAACAGGTCTACACAATGTTTTTGAACGTATGATGGACTTTTTAAGAATCAAATATGTTCTTAAAAGGATCTGTCATTGTTCTTGGAAGACTTAAAAGACAAGTTTAAGAACGTTTTAAGGACATCTTATTTCAAGAACAGTTTAAGATGATATCAAGAACTAAATGTACATTGCATTGCTGTTTTTACAAAGAAAGAATATTGTGTGCACAGGAAGTTGAAACGGAAGGCACATGGCTTATGTTATATTTGAAAATGTAAGTCTTTAATAAATTACCCGCTGAACTGATCAGCCATTGGTTCCATTTCAAGTTCTTTGGCACTGTAAGTGTAACCATTTCAGGGAAACCATTGATTAGTAAATGATTCTTGAACTGAAAATGAGACTATTCATAATCTTTTCAATACATGAATTATTCATGAACATATAGTGCAAAGTTGTATTATGAAATTTAAAGAGTATTATCAAACCACTTGTATCTCAGTTATTAGTGTTATATTTAAATTATTGTTATATGTTGCTATCAATATGTTAAGTGCTAATACAAGACTTGTTTCTTCTTACCCTGACCTGTTTGTTGAGCTTTAGTAACACTTATGATAACCTTTGCATAAATTGACAAATTCTTGTTCATGAATAGTTCATGAACACTTCATGCCACCTCAGTTCATGAACTCTTGAAGAACTATGGTTCATGAACTATTCACTTACAGTTCGTGAACAGAAAATGAGCCATTGAAAAATAGAAGGAAAATGTTCATGAACTGTTCGTGAACAGCAAAACCCTGAAGAATTTTTCAAGAATTGTGTTGTTCATGAACTGTTCAAGAACACTTCATGCCATTGATGTTCATGAATAGTTCATGAACATTTCATGCCATAATGGTTCAAGAATAGTTCATGAACACTTCATGCCACACGGGTTCAAGAATAGTTCATGAACACTTCATGCTATAAGGGTTCAAGAATAGTTCATGAACACTTCAGGCCATTAGGTTTCAAGAATATTTCATGAACACTTCATGCCATTAGTGTTCATGAACAGTTCATGAACTAAAAGTTCAAGAACTTTTCACAGACGTGGCTCATTTTCTGTTCACGAACTATTTGTGAACAGTTCATGAACTCAGTTCACGAACAGTTCATGAACTGTTCATGAATTATTCGGGAACTGCAGAACAACATTTCGCAGGGGTGTTACAGGCTACTTTTTTTCCTTATTTTGAATTTTATTCTTGATTTTTTACTGGAGCTGTTTAGATCCAATGTTTACATTTATCAATATCAAGCATTTAATGACAAACTGCAAAACATGCAAAATCTGTGAAAAGGCCCCTTTAATGCATTTCATGAAAATGCAATTTAATCAATTTGAAAAGAAACTATTCAAACAATATTTAAACTTATAAATGGATAAGCATACAAAATCAACTCCAGATTGCTGCACTTGTCTTAATATCGGTCATCACTACATTACTCATGTCTTTTCAGTGTCGTCACATGATCTTTCTTATTCGATGCTATTCCCCTTGTAAAAGAGCATGCTTTAATCTTACTGTGATTTCTTTAGAGTGAATCTAGACTGACATTTTTTATCAAAGGATAAAGTTTTACTATACAATTTTCTTATGGTTTAATGCAATGGTGTGGTTTATAAGCCGTGCTTACGTTACAACACTGGTTTCACCAGTTATAAACTTGTAATTCCTTAATTAACAACAAGCACATTTGTTGAATGGATATCCCCCACCTTTTCCTCATATATATCTATACACCTATGAAGTTTCATACTGAAAACTTATATAGTGTCTGAGATATAGTCCTAAAAAGTAAGTGACTGACAGACGGATGGACAGACTGATAGGCGGACTGATAAACTGAAGAATGGACAATGCCAAAACTATATCACTCTGCCTTTGGCATTTAAACAAGCATAGCCCGTTAACTGAGTAGGAAACACAGTTTGCAAAATCAGAAATACAAACAAAATACAGAAACACATATTGTACTTTTGAATGTGAAGTGTTTGTTTTTGACAGAGTTGAGCTTAACAAGTTCATGTCAAACTGTTTAAAAACGCTGTTTTTGTAAAATACTGTGGATATATTTCAACTGTAAAATGCTTGCATCAAAATTATGAGATGGCTGACCAAGACCACACTCAAAGAAGGCAAGATGGCCATGGGCCCTAAGGCGCTCATCTGAGACCCAAAGGAACTAAACTATTCTGGGAAGGTGGAGTTCCAAATAATAAAAGTACTTCATGAAACATAAATATCATCATAAGGTTCACAAGGAGAAATTTGCTCACCCCTGGAAATCATGCTCTTCAGAGCACCGGAGCCATTTTCAAAGTAAGTCAAGATATTATTGGAACATATGTTCTCAGCATGTTTCATTAATATTGAACTAAAATGTGACTTATAAAGAGTTCACACTGTTTCACTATAGCAATAAAAAGAAATCTGCCATCCACCTCAGGGCCTTGCTTTTAAACAAATTGGAACTATTTTGAGACTCACCTTGCAATGACATTTCCAATTAAAACAACAATCAACCCTATTTAAAACACAAATCTTTGATAATCACACCAAAACTACTGACCTGACATCAATAAACTGTGTGCCATAACAATTTGTGTTCCAGTCTTATCAGTCTGAAGGTCTTTGATGTGAGTTCAAAACTGGGGCCTATTTCTAGGGACTAACGGCTTTTAAGCTGCAAGCCTGTTACATCACATTAACAATTCAGACACAGTCAATAGAGAATTAATTAGTAGCTGATAAGCAGGTGGATGAATGGGATCAATGGAGAAATAAGAGTGCATTCCTGACAAGCCATGCATTCGTGATTGGAGGTCAAACAGAATTCAAGTTATATACAGTTGTTTCTCCCCAAAGTAATTTTCTGTGAAATCAATATAACTACTTAAAATTTTGAGAATATTTAATAAAGGGTTTTCAGATGGCAAAAATATTTTTGTTGCACTTCATCCCCAACCAATCATAAACATAAATAATCCTCTTCAGAAAGGAACAAAAAAATAAAACAAGGGCTGTTTGTAAAACATGCATGCCCCCCATATGGGCTGTCAGTTGTAGTGGCAGCCATTGTGTGAATCCGTTTTCTGTCACTGTGACCTTGACCTTTGACCTAGTGACCAGAAAATCAATAGGGGTCATCTGCCAGTCATGATCAATATACCTACTAAGTTTCTTGATCCTAGGCACCCACCTGGTGGACGGACCGACCGACAGACCGACCGACCGACAGACCGACCGACATGAGCAATGCAATATACCCCCTCTTCTTCGAAGGGGGGCATAATAATAAAAATAAATATATATATAGTGTGAGGGTGTGGTGGTCATTTATTAGATGATCCTTAAAAAAAATAAAAATTGGGGGGGAATTCGGGGGCTGGGGGGGGGGCATGGGGGATGGTTTGGGTGGAGTCTATTGTGGTATGTCAGGTAAGAGTTGTTTTGTCAAAGTATCAATCAAATCTAATCATAAATAAAGAAGTTATGGCAATTTTAGCAAAATTTAATAATTTGACCTTGACAGTCAAGGTCATTCAAAGGTCAAGGTAAAATTCAACTAGCCAGGTACAGTATTCTCCTGATAGCATGAAAATATTTTAAGTTTGAAAGCAATAGCCTTGATACTTTAAACGTAAAGTGGATATAAACACAAAATTTAACCATATATTCAAAGTTACTAAGTCAAAAAGGGCCATAATTCTGTAAAAATGACAACCAGAGTTATGCTACTTGTCCTTTACTGTCCCCTTATAATAGTTTGTTAGTGTTCCAAGTATGAAAGCAATATCTTGATACTTTAGGGATAAAGTGGACCAAAACACAAAACTTAACCAAATTTTCAATTTTCTAAGTATAAAGGGCCCATAATTCCGTAAATGCCAGTCAGAGTTACATAACTTTGCCTGCACAGTCCCCTTATATGATAGTTAGTAAGTGTTGCAAGTATGAAAGCAATAGCTTTGATACTTTAGGAATAGTCTACCTAAACACAAAACTTAACCAAATTTTCAATTTTCTAAGTATAAAAAGGGCACATAATTCTGTCAAAATGCCAGTCAGAGTTACATAACTTTGCCTGCACAGTCCCCTTATGATAGTAAGTAAGTGTTGCAAGTATGAAAGCAATAGCTTTGATACTTAAGGGATAAAATGGACCTAAACACAAAACTTAACCAAAATTTTCAATTTTCTAAGTATAAAAAGGGCACATAATTCTGTCAAAATGTACGCCAGAGTTATCTAACTTTGCCTGCCCAGTCCACTCATGATAGTAAGTAAGTGTACCAAGTTTGAATGCAACAGCATTGATACTTTCTGAGAAAAGTGGACCTAAATGCAAAACTTAACAGGACGCCAACGCCGACGCAGACGCCAATGCCAAGGTGATGACAATAGCTCATAATTAAAAAAAAAAATAGATGAGCTAAAAATATAATATAAATTGCAGTGGAATTTAAAACTTGTTAAAATTCACTTAAGACTACAATTTGAACCAAAACGTTTGCTCAAGACATTTGTATAAGGCATTAAAGGAAAATTATTGCTTGTTATGCATTATCAAGGTATAAAAACCATTGAAATAAAATTAATGATACAACAAGATGTGTTTGTTAAACACAATGTCCCCCTTTATGACGTTTGACCTTGAAGGATGACCTTGACCTTGACCCTTCACCACTCAAAATGTGCAGCTTCATGAGATACACATGCATTTAAAATATAAAATTGCTAGCTTCAATATTGCAGAAGTGACATTACATGAGCAATTTTGACCCATATATTTGACCTTGAAGGATGACCTTGACCTTGACCTTTCCCAACTCAAAAAGTGCAGCTTCATGAGATACACATGCATGCCAAATATCAAGTTGCTATCTTCAATATTGCAAAAGTATTCATAAAACAAGGGCTGTTTGTAAAACATGCATGCCCCCCATAAGGGCTCTCTGTTGTAGTGACAGCCATTGTGTGAATATATTTTTTGTCACTGTGACCTTGACCTTTGACCTAGTGACCTCAAAATCAATAGGGGTCATCTGCGAGTCATGATCAATGTACCTATGAAGTTTCATGATCCTAGCCCGAAGCGTTCTTGAGTTATCATACGACAACCACCTGGTGGACGGACCGACCGACCGACCTACCGACCGACCGACCGACCGACCGACCGACATGAGCAAAGCAATATACCCCCTCTTCTTCGAAGGGGGGCATAATTATGAACATGTGATACCATGAATGTGTGTAAAGCAATTGTACAAGAGAAAATGAAAATATACCATAACATTTTCACACTTATAAGCAAAGTGAAAATGGCTATGTGCAAACAGCATAAAAACACAGCAGCCTGCGAGTAACTCACAGTCTGTTCAGGTTTTTTGCTTTTTGCTGCTCATCAGTATCTAAGGGTTGGAAATGAAGCCTTTAAAACTTGAATCTAGTAAGAAAGGTCTAAATATAAATATAACTATCTAAGGAACTACACATGCGTGAAAATACGTATCTAAGTGGTAAAGGGTTAACATAAATATTACTGAAAAATGGCTGCACAATAATTATCAAGTGCAGATGAGTTCCGAGACATCAATTGAATCCAACTGCTGAGTGTTATCAATACACATTTATAGTGGAATTATATCAACTGGTCTGGGATTCACAGACTTATTGTGGATTAAAATTGCCAAGCTTTGGAAAAAATCCAATCAGTAAAAAATAATATCATTGAGATTTCCAGTTTTATCATGGTCTATTCCAATATCATGGAGTGTTATGAAACATTAATCTTTTCAGAGGCTTATCATGTATATGCTGACATGGATTTTAAATGATAGATGAGCGAATACGTTGCACTTAAAAAGCCTTTTTGCCCAAATAAAACACATTTCAAATTGTTTTTATTAGAGTTAATATAGAATTAATTCAGGGCTCGAAAGAAAATGTTTGAATAATAATCTGACAATAAAGATTATAATTTATACATTTGGTTTCAAAATACCTAGTCAGGTTTATTTTCTAATGTTTTATAATATCAAAGTAATACTGCTTCAAAAGTATTTAAAAATACTTTGTCTTAGTGACCTTAACAATCTTGCTGGTGAAGAAAAAAATTCTTAATTGTTATTAAATGTTAGCAAAAGAAACATCATTAATTGCATTAAACAAACAACACACAAAACGTTTTTATGTTTTAAATGTTCACAAGTTTTCAGAATTACACCAAAGGTGAACTCTATCAAGGGCATAGGCCATACCACAACAGACATATGATTCAACCAAAGATAAATGGCCAACCAAGCTCAGTATTTAATGGGTTTTCTTGGCACTCAATATACCTTTTCATGGCTTATTAAATCTCAACAATCATCCCATAGTCTACATTTGGGGTACTTCATGGGAAAGCAAAACCACATTAAGTTCCTTCATTATCATGAGCCTCCTTGAAAGCCCACACCAATGAAAGTTGACCCGCAGTCAAAATACCCATCATGACTGAAGACTAAAGATATTGGTTACTTCTGGGCTCAGTATGAATGTAGCAAATAAATTGATTGATTAATAGGAGGGTCTTTCTTTTTCTTGTCAATGCTCAGACAAACACAATGGCTCTCCACGCAAAGATGGCATGGGCTTCAGGTCCTTTACACTGCTTCCATGCATCACCTTGGTCTCCTTTGCCCAACTTTAGCAGATGAAACTATCTTAGTTGGCTTGTAGTTGGCTCGTCACAACAGGACAGGATGACCTCCAGAAGCTGGAGTTGTTCTCCATCCAGGCATTCTACAAGCTCAGGGGGACTCCACAGGCAGAGCACCATAGTTGATAATGATTGGAGTGGAAAGCGTGGCAATGAGGTAATGTGCTTTTTGACCCAGTGCATCCAACATTTATTAGTTTTTTTTCCGACTTTCAGCTTAAACAACATTTATAAACAAGCAAATTCATTGAATTGATATCCCTTGCCAGATAAACTTTATTTATGGATCGGTGCATATCCCTTGATATACAGTATAATCATTAAGTGCAGGGTAATAATGAACAGGTAGCAATTAAGTGTAGGGTAATTGTTTTTATAAATTGCAATTTTCCTCATTGATATCTATAACGCCCGTGCAGTTTCTTGATGAAATGTTGTATCGTATCTGGCATATAGCCCTGCAAAGTTCCAGCATACAAAAACAACAAAGAGCAATAACTCTTATTTAAGAAAGTGAAGGGTTATGGTTCTTTAGCATGGCACTTCTCCTCAATAATTTGAATTCATCCATGAATTTTCATATTGAAATCTTCAAGGTATCTGAGATATAGCTCTGAAAAGTTTCATCATACAAAAAAAGAATAACAACTTTATTAAAGTAAGTGCAGGGTTATGGTTCTTGAGCATGGCGCTTGTCCTAATCTATAGACCCATGAAGTTTCATGGTAATATCTTATATAGGTTCTGATATAGCCCTAAAAAGTTTTGTGACAGACGGACTTAAAGACTGACGGACTGACAGATATACTGACAGACGGACAAGGACAAGTCTATATTCCTCCGCCTTTGGCAGGGGATAACAACTGAACATTCAAACTGGACATCTTTATTACCCTTGGTCTTGACATTATGATCAGACATGTCCATTTTCTAGCAATCTGACCATTGCAGTGACAAGCTGATTTACTATCAACTTGACATTATAGGAAGACATGACCATTTGCATAGTTACTTGACATAATGGAAATACTGTGTCATTTACCAACAGCTGGGCATATAAGAATATAATGTGGAGACATTATCATTTCCCATCAGCTTTACAATGTGGTGACATGGCAATTTTATAACTAACTAGAAATGGCATGGCAGAGGCCGACGCCTATCCCCACGCCGCATGTGTGACATAGGGGCGCACCAGGGTTGGTAATGGGGTCATGCATAGTTGAGATTGACGGTATTTTCATAAGAGATGTTCAGTATCAATTTGAAGTAAATCGGTGTAGAAATGAAGAAGTGAATGTAAAATAACCTAAACAAATGAGTGAAAATCTCTGACCCAGCCCCACCCCAACTCCCATAACTTTTGACCCAGGGGTCAGATCAAAATTCCAAATAGTGCACTGTCACACATATGCTCATGGCTTCCATGTGTGTACGTTTCAAGGTTCTAGTGCTAATTGTGTAGGAGGAGAATGTGGCCAGGACGGACGGACAGATGGCGGAGATAACCACATAATAGATTTCAAAATCTAAACCCGGACCCTAAGGTCAAGGTCACAGGGGTAAAAATCTAAACGCGGACCCTAAGGTCAAGGTCACAGGGGTAAAAAAAAATATGCGCATTGAAAGGTCTTGTCCAGATACACATGAGTACCAAATATGAAAGCAATGTCTGAAGGGACACAGACGTTATGAGCTTTTTTTTAATCACGGTTGCAGATTTCGAAACCTGAACGCGGACCCCAAGTTCAAAATTTGTATGCGCATGGAAAGGTGTTGTCCAGATACACATGCGTGCCAAATATGAAAGCAATATCTGAAGGGACACAGTTGGTATGAGCCTTTTTCCAATTGCAGTCTCAGATTTCAAAACCTGAACGCTGACCACAAGTTCAAGGTCAAGGTCACAGTAGTCAAAATGTGTATGTGCATGGAAAGGTGTTGTCCGGATACACATGCATACTAAATATGAAAGCAATATCTGAAGGGACACAGTAGTTATGAGCCTTTTTCGAATCGTGGTTCCAAGAAAATCTCTGACCCAGCCCCGCCCCAACCCCCATTACTTTTGACCCAGAGGTCAGATCGAAATTCCAAATAGTGCACAGTCGCACATATGCTCATAGCTTAGTCCATGTGTATAAGTTTCAAGGTTCTAGTGCTAATAGTGTAGGAGGAGATAGTGGCCAGGATGGACGGACAGACAGACGGCGGAGATAACCACATAATCCCCACTTTTTCTCCAAAAAGCGTGGGGATAATTAGAAAATTAACCCATTTATGCCTAGTGGACTCTCCAATTCTTCTTAATTGGATCAATTTATTTCCAAAATGAGGGATGTCTAATATATTTATTTCTATATTTAGAATAGTTCTTACAGAAATTTCTTTAAACAAAGAGCGCAGACCCAGATGAGACCCCGAATCATGCGGCGTCTCATCTGGGTCAGCGCTGTTTCCAAAGGCCTTTTTTCTAGACGCTAGGCATAAATGGGTTAAGAACGTTTTACCACTGGCTTGTCATAAAGTGAAAACATGATAGGTATAACATGGCATTCAACTAGACACATCAGATGAAAATGCCTGATCTGGTCATTCTACTAGAACTTTGATACTAGCTTTGTAAAACATGTTGCATATTAAACATGCTATCATAAGACAAATGTTGGAACTATGCATGAAGAAACAAGGGCTGTTTGTAAAACATGCATACCCCCCATATGGGCTGTCAGTTGTAGTGGCAGCCATTGTGTGAAAACTTTTTTGTCACTTTGACCTTGACCTTTGACCTAGTGCCCTGAAAATCAATAGGAGTCATCTGCCAGTCATGATCAATGTACCCAATGAAGTTTAATGATCCTAGGCGTAAGCGTTCTTGAGTTATCATACGGAAACCATTTTACTATTTCAAGTCATTGTAACCTTGACCTTTGACCAAGTGACTTGAAAATCAATAGAGGTCATCTGCCAGTCATGATCAGTGTTCCTATGAAGTTTCATGATCCTAGGCGTAAGCATTCTTGAGTTATTATCCGGAAACCATTTAACTGTTTCAAGTCACTGTGACCTTTGACCTATGAAGTTTCATGATCCTAGGAATAAGCGTTCTTGAGTTATTATCCAGAAAACATTTTACTATTTTGGGTCACAGTGACCTTGACCTTTCACCTGAGAATCAATAGGGGTCATCTGCGAATTATGATCAATGCACCTATGAAGTTTCATGATCCTAGGCATAAAACATTCTTGAGTTATCATCCGGAAACCATTTTACTATTTCCGGTCACCGTGACCTTGACCTTTGACCTAGTGACCTGAAAATCAATAGTGGTCATTTGCCAGTCATTATCAATGTACCTTAGAATGAAGTTACATGATCCTAGGCGTAAGAATTCTTGAGTTATCATCCGGAAACCATTTTACTGTTTCGATTCACTGTGACCTTGACCTTTGACCTAGTGACCTGAAAATCAATAGGGGTCATCTGCCAGTCATGATCAATGTACCTATGAAGTTTCATGATGCTAGGCCTAAGCATTCTTGAGTTATCATCCGGAAACCATTTTTCTATTTCGAGTCACTGTGACCTTCACCTAGTGACCTGAAAATCAATAGGGGTCATCTGCCAGTCATGATCAATGTACCTATGAAGTTTCATGATCCTAGGCCTAAACGTTCTTGATTTATCATCCGGAAACCATCTGGTGGGCGGACAGACGGACCGACCGACCGACATGTGCAAGACAATGTACCCCCTCTTCTTTGAAGGGGGGCATAAAAATAAAATACATCTATAGTGTAATTATTTAATTATATGGAAATAAATTTGACTTAAATTTAAAAAATATTTTCTGAAAATTTAATATTATTTTGCTGCACTAGTTAAGGATTGCATTATCTTTAAAAAAAAAATCAAGATCTCTTGTTTGGAATGGTAAAAGTTTACAAAACAATCATAACAATGTAGGAAAAAAAAATTCAGAAGCATATCCTTAACCCATTTATACCTAGTGGACTCTCCTATCCTTCTAAATTGGATCAATCTATTTCCAAAATTAGGGATGTCTAGTATATTTTTTTCTATTTTTTTAGAATATTTCGTATAGAAAAACCTTTAAGCAAAAGAGGCAGACCCAGATGAGACGCCGCATTATGCGGCGTCTCATCTGGGTCTACGCTGTTTGCCAAAGCCTTTTTTCTAGACGCTAGGCATAAAATGGGTTAAACAGTAGCATGAATACACTTGAAGACAATTTAACCTTGCCAGAGGTTAATGTTCGCAAACTGCGGAGGAAGCAAGAATGAAAAACATGAAAACCGGTATAATCTGTGTAATCAACAGAAATGTGTGTTTAATCTATGGCTCTTATCTGGGCCTGAAAGCTGCTATCTCAGTTGGCAGATAGAAGTGCAGCGGGCTGTATGCCCAGAAGAATATGTAGGCCTGATAACTGGCATGATTTACAGGCCAAGAGACCAGGCGGATCCAAGCCTAGCTTAGTTCTACTGGTATATTTTGTTTTGTGTTACACTTTACCACTTAGATACTTTCATACACTTGTTGTCCCTTAGAAAGTTAAATTCAATTAAAGTGATATTATGGGCATCTAACAGTATATAGGTGTCTATTACAACCTTTGTTTATTTTTGGTGTTTTCACTTCATAAACAATTATTTGTTAATGCAGCATCAACATACTAAAACAATATCCCGGAGAGAGAAAAATAATCCATTTGAATATCAACCTTACTTTCGTTTTGAAACCTGACGACAGAAATGATTCGATGTAAGATGTGAGTCTAAATGTAGTTTTTATGCAGATTCGTTCATACGACACAAAGACACAATTTTGTTTTACGGATCATTTCAGCTTAGAGGAGTCATGTAAAATACCGAAAATAATTTATATTTTTTATAAACAACTGGTAGCAAGGTTAGTTGTAGATAATTGGTCAGTTACCACATTTTAACTAATTGTTTTGGCCTGTTAATTCTTTTCAGCTCAATTCAACAGTGAAAAATGCCCATAATATCACTTTAAAGATCTTTTTCACTAGATTCAAGTTTTCAAGGCTTCATCTCCAACCCTTACATACTGATGAGCAGCAAACAGCATAAAACCTAAACAGGCTGAGAGTTACTCACAGCCTGTTCTGGTTTTATGCTGTTTGCACATAGCCATTTTTACTTTGCTTCTGAGAGGGAAAGGGTTAATGCTAGAACCAAACACCAACACTTATAATAGTTTTCCTGTGTATTTAGAAGTATATGAGGTAGCATTAGTGTGTACCCTGAGTGTGTACCCAGAGTGTGTGCCCGGAGTGTGTTCCCGGAGTGTGTACCCGGAGTGTGTACCCAAAGTGTGTACCCATAGTGTGTACCCTGAGTGTGTACCCTGAGTGTGTACCCAGAGTGTGTACCCAGAGTGTGTACCCGGAGTGTGTACCCTGAGTGTGTACCCAGTGTGTTCCCGGATTGTGCCCCACGTGTGCCCCAACACTTAACCTGACTAAGTTACTTGAATTTATAATTACAGCTGCAAAATTGTCCAAGTTTGGTTTGGTCTTGTGCTGTGGGGGGAAGTTGGAGTACCCATAGATAACCCCACCTGTCCAGTATGGTGACCACATGCTTCCAGAAAGAGGATTAAAACAAAGTGGTCGAGATGAAAATCGCCAGTACTTTTTACTGTGCTTACAGCCCAAAATACTCTAGATCCTGCTGGGCGCAATATATAATGACAACCACATACATGCAACACATAAGGTTAAAAGGTTTTTAACCTGTGTGTCTTTGATTAGCCACGTCCTCAAAAATTTCATTCATATTCGTACTTTTCTAAAGTTAGATAACATTCTTCATGAGAAATTTACACAAAATGTGTTGTTTTATTCTGGAAGAATAAACTTGGGAAGTTCAGTATTTGACCTGTTTTAAATGCCACATTAAATTCTATGGAATATAGAAATATTGGTTTTAGAGCTCCATCAAAATGAAAATGTGAAATTTCCTGTGTGGGTGCCTCAAATTTTCAGTTTTTCAGAAGCAGCCGGCTGCCATGGTAACTGATTTATTATCAGCTGTGGGTAAAAATGTAAAGATCTGGTAGCTGTTCCCAGTTAAAGCACTGGCACATGAAGTTTGTTACTACTTCAGCTTCTTTTTTTTTAGCATATGGAACATTTCTTTGCTTTACACAAACTGTATGTTTGACTGCATCCCGGCACTGTTCTTATTTAATTATCAATACCAAGGAAACATAAACTAAAATTTTGATTTAATGCAACATGAACAAACTACTTTCTGAATTTTTTTAAATGAAAGTAAATCATAACTAGAGCTGACATGACGTATACCCCCACGTGCCGCATTGACACAGACTATTTAGCATGTTGTCTGCACAAAACAAGAGAATCTAATTTATCTTTTTAAGACTTATTATGCCTTATCATTTATGGCCATTTTGACCTTTGAACTCTTGAATTCTTTCGCATGACACGCCCTCAAATGACTGTGAACAAAATTAATGTAGGAGTCATTTTTAAAATCTCACGATAAATGACATAGTTATGGCCGGACAAGCTCATTAAAGGCCATTTTTGACTTTTGAACTCCAAGTGTAACCTTGACCTTGGAGATATCGATGTAATTCTTTCGCATGACACAACGTCCAATAATGGTAAACAAATGTGCCAAATGATTTTAAAATTACACAATGAACAACATAGTTATGGCCCGGACAAGATCATTTATGGCCATTTTTTACCTTTGAACTCAAAGTGTGACCTTGAACTTGGAGATATCGACGTAATTCTTTTGCACGTCCCACCTTTCAATGATGGTGAACAAATGTGCCAAATGATTTTAAAATCTCACAATGAACGACATAGTTATGGCCCGGACAAGCTCATTTATGGCCTTTTTTTACCTTTAAACTTAAAGTGTGACCTTGACCTTGGAGATATTGAAGTAATTCTTTTGCTCGACACACCGTCCAATAATGATGAACAAATGTGCCAAATGATTTTAAAATGTCACAATGAATGACTTAGTTACGGCCAGGACAAGCTCATTTATGGCCATTTTTTATCTTTGAACTCAAAGTGTGACCTTGAACTTGGAGATATCGACCTAATTTTTTCGCGCGACACACTGTTCAATGATGGTGAACAAATGTGCCAAATAATTTTAAAGTCTGACAATAATCGACAAAGTTATGGCCCGGACAAGCATTGGACCTTTGAACTCAAAGTGTGACCTTGACCTTGGAGATATCGATGTAATTCTTTCGCACGACACACCGTCCAATGATGGTGAACAAATGTACCAAGTCATTTTAAAATCTAACGATAAATGACATAGTTATGTTCTGTACAAACTTTCGGTTTAAAATGCACTAAGTGACCCTGTGACCTAGTTTTTGACCCAGCATGACCCATATTTAAACGTGACCTAGACATTATCTAGATACAACTTCTGACCAAGTTTGGTGAAGATCAGATGAAATTTTCGGGAAAGACAGACCGACAGACAAAGTGCTATATAGCACCCATTACCAGTAATGGGGGTATAATTACAATGCATTTGTATGCATGGTAAATTACTGAAGTCGTAGACCATGCTCCTTTATTGTTAATATTGACACAATATTGATACTTACCTAAACCATGGGAAGAAAGAGATAACGATTGGGCTTGACACAAATACAGTGTCAGCTTTTTACAGAAGCCGCATAACAAAACAAGAGGGTCTGAAAGGCCCAAAGTCGCTCACCTGAGGTACAAAGGAACTGGCATGTTCTGTGCAGCCCAAGATGTCATAAGAACAAATTTTCTGACCAAGTTTCATGAAGAGTGAACTATGAATGTAAAATGTAAAAACAAAAGTGCTAACAAGGTCTTAATATAGCCATAAACGGATAAATTTCCTGCCCCTGGTGGCCATGTTTTTCAACAGACCGGAATCATTTTCTAATCTCATCCAAGATATCATTAAAACAAATGTTCTGACCAAGTTTCATGATGGTTGGACAATACATGTGACCAGAGCTCCAGATAACAATTTGGTCAAATTGTTATTTACTCCCTATTTCGAAAATTAATTCTTATTTTACCCCCTATTTATAAAATTAATTCTAAACACTATATTACCAAATAATTGTTATGCTTTGTTTTTGACACATCAACAAACCAACATTTTGGTTTATAGTCTTGGAAAAGCCTGGCTTTCTTTTCCGTTTCTTGCTTTCCCATAATCGGACAGCTTTTTCTGGCTCAAAAGACCCCACATCTATCTTGCTCATCTTGCTTTTTTTGCCTTCCACGCTTCGATACACTGCTTCGGTCGGCCTTTTTGATTTTTTATTTAAAACAGTCACTGACACTTCGGCTTAGGTCATAATGGCATTTTGGTCGCCGTTAAAGTCATATCAAAAATATATGTTCAACATTTAATTCTAATGACATTTTGAATAGGTATATATAGGTATATTGTATATTACTTGTGTATAAAAATTTCGATAAGTGTAATTAAAAAGGTACAATAAACAGTAATGACTCGCCTGTAATACCAGGAGAACAGAATCGAGACTGTTTGGCCTTTCGACCGTTCTTAAGTGTGGCCCTTCCTCACAGCAAAGTGACGTTGACTTAAAGTTGTAAGTTTTCATTGAGCGCCTCGACGAGTCAGAACCGGGATGAAATGTTTACCATATATAATTTGCTACTGGAAGTTTTACGCACGTTCCAAAATGTCGAATTCGTGTTTTATTTTTTCAATGCGTAACTTTACGCAAAGATTTTAAATCTTAATCGTTATTTAAGAAATTTTATTCGTTTTTACGCCTTTACGCATGTTATCTGGAGCACTGCATGTGACTTTCAGAGTGTATATAAGTTTTTACCATAGCCTTATAAGGAAAAAAGTCCCGACCCTGGCGGCCATGTTTTTCAAGCAACTGGAACCATTTTCGAACTCGTTCATCATGTAATTGGGACAAATCTTCTGACCAAGTATAATGATGATGGGACTATAAATGTGGCCTCTGAAGTGGTTACATGTTTTTTTACAGACCAGAACCATTGTGTACTCATCCAAGATAACATTTGAGCAAATGTTCTGACAAACTTTCATGAAGATGTGGCTTTAAGAGTGTTAACAAGTTTTTACTAAAGCCATATAAAGCAAAACGCCCACCCCCTGGAGGCCATGTTTTCCAACCAAATGAAACCTTTTTTTTCAAACTTGTTCAAGATATCATTGGGATTAATCTTCTGACCAAGATTCATGAATATCTGGAAAAAATTCTGGCCTCTGGCTTCTGGCTAGAGTGTAAACAAGGTTTTACTATAGCCATATAAGGAAAAATGCCCCATCGAGCCATGTTTTTCAAGCAACCTAAACTATGTTTGAACTCGTCCAAGAAATCATTGAGACAAACGTTCTGACCAAGTTTCATGACCGTTATTGAAAGTGGAGTACTAGATGATCTGACAATAATTGTGGTCTGTAGATTGCGAACATGGTTTTACTATAGCAATTACATAGCCATTTAAGGAAAAATGCCCCGCTCCCTGGCAGCCATGTTTTTTTAAGCAACCTGGACTATTTTTTAACTCATCCCAGATATCATTGAGACAAAGGTTTCATGAAGATCAGAAATAATTGTGGTCTATAGAGTGTTAACAAGGTTTAACTATAGCCATTTGTAACCATTTAAGGAAAAATGCCCAGCCCCCTGACTGCCATGTTTTTCAAGCAACCGGTACCATTTTCAAACGCATATAAGATATCATTTAAACATATGTTCTGACCAAGTTTCATGAAGATTGGACAACAAATGTGACTTTTAGAGTGTTAACAAGGTTTTACTAAAGCCATATAATGAAAAAAAATACCCAGCCCCCTGGCGGCCATGTTTTTGACCAACGACAACCATTATCAAACTCATCAAAGATATCATTGGCACAAATCTTCTGATCAAATTTCATGAAGATTGGACATGTGGCCTTTAGAGTGTTAACAAGGCGAATGTTTACGCAGAAAACACACAAAAGAAAAATGGTGATCACAAAAGCTCACCATGAGCACATTGTGGGCCATAAACCGCTTCTAGTGATCAAATCAGCCGCCTGCAGTCCCTTATTGAATACACTGGATTGATACTAATTCAAACACATTTTTTATACTGCAATTTTGCTCTCTTTTTTTTAAACAAATCCAATTTACTTGCTATTATTCTGTTATTTATCTTACGGAGCACATTCAAAAACAAATGTCATCAATAGATACAATTGTTTTGTTTTGTAAAATAAACAAATTTAATCCATTACCTAATACAAACTTTGAAAAAGCCTATAAAGGCAAAGTATATGAGTAAAAAGTGCGGAGTTTTCAGTATAGGACATAATGTTGGTGTGCTGTTTTCAGTATAGGACATAATGTTGGTGTGCTGTTTTCAGTATAGGACATACTGTTGGTGTGCTGAGTTTTCAGTATAGGACATAATGTTGGTGTGCTGTTTTCAGTATAGGACATACTGTTGGTGTGCTGTTTTCAGTATAGGACATAATGTTGGTGTGCTGTTTCAGTATAGGACATACTGTTGGTGTGCTGTTTTCAGTATAGGACATAATGTTGGTGTGCTTAGTGCTATGAGCCTTTAGTGGCTAGCCAACAAGTGAATCGTGTTTGTATCCAAGTTCCCACGGTGTGGCCTCAACAAGTGAATCTTGTTTGTATCCAAGTTCCCACGGTGTGGCCTCAACAAGTGAATCTTGTTTGTATCCAAGTTCCCACGGTGTGGCCTCAACAAGTGAATCGTGTTTGTATCCAAGTTCCCACGGTGTGGCCTCAACAAGTGAATCTTGTTTGTATCCAAGTTCCCACGGTGTGGCCTCAACAAGTGAATCGTGTTTGTATCCAAGTTCCCACGGTGTGGCCTCAACAAGTGAATCGTGTTTGTATCCAAGTTCCCACGGTGTGAAAGCAACACACTACAAGCTAAAGTCTGAAAACTTTTTTCATGTCTAGAAAACTAAAAAAAATGTCTTCCTTAATTACATTCAAGCAGATGTATGACAATTACATTCAGCATGAGTATATTTCAGTGCACCCAGACACAAGGAAACGTATGCACAGATCAGATTACAGTGAAGAAATCAGTCCATGTAATGATTCCACCAAAAATACAACAAAAATTATAAACCTCCATGTCATTGTCTTCTTAAAAGTATTTACTTTCACATGAGATATTCACTTGAATTTTGTGGAGGCATTTCTAATTTCTCGCTGTCTGTGAAACAAAACAATCATCATAGTAAAGCATGTGTTTTTAATAAGCTGTCTCCCTGTATTAAAATATGTCTGCTATTTCAATGATTTAACTCTTTCAGTGCGGGAACCGAATTTTTGAAGGCCTTTGCAAACAGTTTGGATCCAGATGAGACGCCACAGAACGTGGCGTCTCATCTGGATCCAAACTGTTTGCTATTCTAATAGTATTCTTTGAAAAAAAAATGGAAGAAAATGCTAATTTTAGAAATTCAGCAGACGACATTTTAGCAGACGACAAATTTCCCAGCATGCAAAGGGTTAACCTGTCAATCATAAGATTATGAACTGTCTTTTTTTCTCAAGTAAAATTTTTGCAATGACAAACTTGTACAAGCATGATGACAAATTGTAAAAAAAGTGTATTTACATAATTATTTAGACTCTTTTCACATCCTCTGTATTGAGTTCTGAATGAGTTACCTCCATTGATAAAATGAATGAAGAACTCAAGACACTCTATGTTAATATAATGACACTTATCATTATGTTTTATGTACATGTTAATATTGTTTATCAAAAAATAGATCTAGCTTTTATTTATAGATAATTAACTGAAAATGACCACTTCATATAATATGAAGACAGTAGAACAGCTTAAAACTGCAAATTTCCAGCTTTGTTTTTATTAATTGATAAATTAGTCAGGACAATGGCTTAAATTGGGAATTATGACACTCTTCTATGCAAGTATAAGTTCTGTTTTCAAGCAATACCCATTAAATTCTCAAAGTTAAAATTAGACACAGAAGAGTAAAATCCCTTTCAACAAAATTTTGATAAATCAATTATTATTAATATTGAAGTATAGATCTCTTAAATCATGGACTTCAAACATCTAGCCTTTTTTAGTATAGAAGTATAGAAAATATCAAAAGGATTCCCAGAGTTTCTTAATTTCATTAGGTAACGATAGGAAATAAGGTTCAATTTGTAAGTGACCTTCTGTGCAGAAGTTATTTTTTACAAACTCATTAATTTTAATACCAACTTGTGACATGCAGTTCAATCTCAGATAGTTCTTATTCAGCGGACAGACCCAGGGTTAATGGGTTACTCAAACTGAAATCTACCAAAATCCACTTAAAAACGCCTTGGATATTTGCATAACCATGGTAACCAGAGGAAAAATAACCCAGCTGATCTAAAGGCACAAAATCTGGTAGACAGAATTCTACCTCTGTGAGCAAGTAAAACCTGGTACCCTGAATGGTTAGAATTCCTGAGGTATTCTTGGCGTATTCTTCAAGCATTTGTCTGAATTGCTGCACACCTGTCTAAACATGTTCTGCAGAAAACCAAACATTAGTACCACACTTTGGTACATGTGTGGGGGGAGATGTAGGGAAACTATAGGCAACATCACTCTATATTTCTGTTCAATGTTATTGTTTATTAATTGTGAAGTGACATAACAGGGTTTTTTTTTTAAAAGGGGAAGACGCTGCACGCTGGTTAAAAGGGGAAAATCGAGCGCGAAAGAGACGTATTTTGGGGAAAAAATAAAAACAGTCCGTTTCAATGTCTATAACTCACTTACAGACTTCAGGGTTTTTTTTTAGAAAAAGAGGCATGTCTCTGACCTTTTTGTTCTTAAACACATGATCAAGTATGATATTCAAGTCAAAGTCCTAAATAAAGTTGCAGGTGTAGATCTAATAATGGGAAATGTTTTCAAACTGGGGCCGGGAACGATGTCAATTTTAAGATTTCAATTTCATGATGAATGGATTGACGATCTAGATCTGCTACAGTATTGGAAGGGATAGGTGCGGCAGCTTGCCGATTGTCTACTTTCACGTTCACAATAATCGACAGTATTAATCGATGTTGATTACATGTACCCTCCAAATCCTGCTAGTTTTCAACGGTTTTTGATGATTAATTCTTAAAAAATGCGTCAACGCAATTAATATTTTCCGAGTCCCAACGTTTTATTTTGTTCGTGTATGAACGCCAATTGTGAGACTTTTTTCTGTTTTAACGTTTATATCTTGACTATCACAAAACCCGGATGAAAATTCGACTGGTTTCCGGTAATTAATTGACGAAACACCCTTCTCGCGCAAGACCGGAATCCAGTAAAATAGTCACATGATTAATACGATTAGTTGCCCGGTTTCCATGACGTAATTTAAGAGCTATATATAGAATCACTGGGATTCCCAGATTTGAGTGTTCGTCGGGAGAGAGAGAGAGCGAGATCGTTGTACATGGTACAAATTGGATAAGTGTCGACTTCCCAAAAGAAAAAAAACATTTCTTTGAGGGTAAAATATTATATTTTGGTGAAATGGTATTTTTAAGGGAAAAATTCTATTAGGGGAAGACGCCGAATCGGCGGTCACTTTCTTAGTAAAAAAAAACTCGCATTACTAGTGGATGCTTTGATGTTTCGAATTATGGCTCAGAAAAAAAACATGATTATCATCACAACATGCTCTTTCTCCTGTTGACGAATGTACAAGGAAGGGTAGAATAAGCTTTTGGGGTATAAATTCTGGAATGGTTTTCTATGTCAAGTCAGTCTGGAAGACGTAGATGTATGCAAAATCTTCTTTAAAGCAGTTTTTCTAGGAGAAAAAAACATTTTCTCAGTTAAAGTAATGATAAGAGAATCATCAACATTTATTATTATTAAGTATTAATGAAAGTAGTGATTTAAAACGGTTTGATTTTCACAAATTGCAATATTCTTAGAATTTAACATGGATGATTACAAATTTCAACTGAGCGTATTAATAACCAAATTGGATTACAAGTCATTTTTTTAATGTAAGTTTGAATGTGTGATTTTGAAAGACGCTTCTGTTCTTTTCAGTTTTGTGTTCTGTGTGGTCTGCAGTGCATTTTTCCCCTACAGCATGGCCCTGAATATCTCACTGGTTGCTACTCTTTTACAACATGGTTGTTTCCCCTTGACCACTATACATAAAATGTGTAAAACAACCTCCAATAAGAACATGTTTATTCAAGCTTATGGCTTATGAAGCACTTTTAGAAACATAAACTGATATTTTTCTGGTGTTGAATAACATGAGAATATATAATACATACTTAAACAAGAGAAAATGCATAACAAATAGTAAATTACAGTGAACATAAATAAGGATTTTAGCTAAAGCAGAATGACAGGGGAGGGGCCTATGTTTTGAATGCCCCAAGTTTAAAACATGTGGTCTATTTTCATTTGCATGCCTAACATGTCTCACCCTATTTTTGTCCCTTGTTCTTTGTAAATACACTTTCACTGTCCATCTAAACTTGATTTTTCCCTAAGAAGAGACCCTCCATTAAACGACTACATACAATATTAGCAGAAAGTGAAGTCCCAGATAAGCCTGAGCAGAAAACATTTCAAGTAGGTGAGTCGCCGTTTCTAGAGAAAAAACTGGGCATAATGCATGTGGGTAAAGTGTCGTCCCAGATTAGAATGTGAAGTCCCACACAGGCCAATCAGGGACGACACTTTCGTGCAGTAGAGACTTCCCTTTAAACAAGGGCTGTTTGTAAAACATGCATGCCCCCCCATATGGGCTGTCCGTTGTGTAGTGGCAGCCATTGTGTGTATATGTTTTTTTGTCACTGTGACCTTGACCTTTGACCTTGTGTGACATGAACATCAATAGGGGTCATCTGCGAGTCATGATCAATTGTACCTATGAAGTGTCATGATCCCAGGCAAAAGCGTTCTTGAGTTATCATCCGGAAACAATTTCACTGTTTCGGGTCACCGTGACTTGACCTTTGACTCCTAGTGACTTGAAAATCAATATGGGTCATCTGCGAGTCATGATTAATGTACCTATGAAGTTTCATGATCCTAGGCGTAAGCGTTCTTGAGTTATCATCCGGAAACCATTTTACTATTTGGGTCACCGTTGACCTTAACCTTTGACCTAGTGACCTCAAAATCAATAGGGGTCATCTGGGAGTCATGATTAATCTATCCATGAAGTTTCATGATCCTAGGCATATGCGTCTCTTGAATTATCATTCGAAAACCATTTTACTATTTCGGGTCACCCTGACCTTTACCTTTGACCTTGTGACCTGAAAATCTATAGGGGTCATCTGCGAGTCATGATCAATCGACCCTATCAAGTTTTATGATCCTAAGCATAAGCGTTCTTGAGTTATCATCCGGAAACCATTTTACTATTTCGGGTCACCGTGACCTTGACCTTTGACCTAGTTACCTGAAAATCAATAGGGGTCATCTGCGGAGTCATGATCAATCTACCTATCAAGTTTCATGATCCTAGGCATAAGCTTTCTTGAGTTATCGTCCGGAAACAATTTTACTATTTCGGGTCACCTTGACCTTGAACTTTGACCTAGTGACCTCAAATCAATAGAGGTCATCTGCAAAGTCATGATCAATGCACCTATCAAGTTTCATGATCCTAGGCATAAGCGTTCTTGAGTTATCATCCGGAAACCACCTGGTGGACCCGACCGACAGACCGACATGTGCAAAGCAATATACCCCTCTTCTTCGAAGGGGGGCATAATAAAATAAAAAACAATTTCCAAATTTTGTCAAAACAATGTGATTTTTTCACATCAAAGGGCCCCTGTCCTATTCCAAAAATGGTGAACAATAAACACTTGAAAAGCAGATCAGAATAACACAGCAATTATTTCTTTTTTAATATTATAGAATGAGAATATATACTAATGGACAGTCCTTATTTTAATAAAACATGACAATAAAACACACATTTACTTTGTAGATAGTAATTGCAATAAACAATTGAAGTATATTAGGAAACCAATCCTGGCTCCAAACTGCATTAATCTTCTTGCAAAAATGTTCATGTTATTTAGATTGATACAAACTTTATTCATTCACCCCAAAACAGTGTTTAATCCCATAACAAAATTAATCCCATGTTTTTTTCCTATGGATTATTTATTAAAATATCAGGACGGTACATTTAACATAACTATTTTCGTTCATAAAACACTCAACATTCATTTTAAAGAGTGTCCATATGTAACTCGATTAGAAATAATTCTAACATAATCAACAACTCCATGTTTTAAACATGAATATCACTTCACAACTGGTTGAAATTAATATGAACTGATTAGTCAATATAATTAGGTCACTATGAAAACTAATTACCGTAGGTTTCCACGTATAGCGCGCACCCGTGTATAGCGCGCAGGCTGTTTTTTTTTAAATGCAAAAATGGAGAAAAAATATTTCAAGACAATAAAACCACCAAATCGGACCGAAAATGGCCGCCATTTTACTATTACACAGTCCAATAATCGGGGCATTGGAAAGCTTAATTAAGCATTCAAAATAGGAAGCGTCATTATGATTAGGAGCAGGGTTGCATAGCACTATACTTTTCTGACAATTTTATAATTTTCTTGCAAAAGATTAACAGTCCACGTGCATTTCGTGAAAAAACGTGAGAAAATAAGAATTTGTGTACATCGTGTGATTTTTCCTCGGGGAGGAGGAAAGCGTGGGCATTACCGGTAAATTTGAATTACGCATAGAAGACAGGGATACAATGTTAAGGTATGCGGGCGAAAGGACGATGTCAATATCTCTCTGTGTTGTAGTTCAGGCGATTGCTAACGATAGTTTGAAACACCACAGTTGAACGTTGAATATTTATACACACAAAATGCAATTGCATATTGTCACAAGTCGTGGCACATATTACTCAATATCATCTGCCAATTACGAAGTGCAAAATGATCCCCTTCACACCTACCGTTACCCGTAAAAAGACCTCGTTCGCACCTACCTTTGCCTGCTCTCGACAACAATCCCCATCGGAATTTCATCGAAAAGGAAGTGTTAAAACACAAACAAAGAAATGTCCGCAAGTTTATTCAAACAAATTTATTTTGACAAAACTTCCTTCTACAGCGTTCATACCTACCAGTAGCGACTTATGGTTGTTCGACAATGGCCCCTCAGTCAGTAAGATTATAGGGTGGTGGTTTTCTGGAAAAAAAACATGGCGGCCATTTTGATTATTTACGATTACACAACATATTTTTACCAATTTAGCAGCCAGGATAGCGTTGTATCAATGTATAACGCGCATCAACTTTTTAATTTGATTTTTGGAGGTAAAAAACTGCGCGCTATACGTGGAAACCTACGGTACTCAGAACATCATAATGAAATAGCCCACAGAATGCTTGCTGACCGATTGCAGCGTGTATGGCCTCCAGACATGTTCCATATTTGTATTATATCATTGTATAAATAATTTTCTGCTATACTGCATTACTTTGTGATATTAAAATGTAATAGTCCCTGATAAGATCTGTCTCTTTTATAAATGTTCATGGTACAGTAAATTGAAGCCAATGGATTTCAATTGAAGCAAATCACTGCTTTTGATGCAACCATTTCATATGTTATCCACTTTTGACTCCTCAGTCCTGCATATGATCTGTCTTGCATCATTTCGATGTTGATGCAAGCATTTTGAACTTGTATCACTTGTATCCTGAAAATCATCTGTCTTGCATCATTTTGATGCAAAAAATACATTTAAGCAGGGATGAAAATTAGTGGTTGCCCGTGAGCCCGGGGCCAGTACATTTTGGCCTGGGCAATCAAAATCAAAAGTTAGTAGTCCGGCTGGGCAACTTGTTTTTAAGCTTGAAACAATTCAGTGCATTTTACTCCTAAAAATATGAAGTCGATTTACAGATTACGTCTAATTATTTGGACTAAGTGCATTTAAACATTTAATGAAATTGGCGACTGTGAGTTAATAATTTGTTTAATAAAATTCATTTATCAAAGCCAATAAAATGATTTAACTCAGACTTATATTAGGACATAATACACATAAAGTTTGTTAATTAAGCAATGTTGTTGTTTACGTATCTTTTATTTTATTTAAAGAAATTCTTATATACACACGACCCTACATGTACATCGTACTGGGCTCGTTAGTCTACCTGGGCAACCAAATACTAAAGATGGTTGCCCGTGTGGGCAACCAATTGTAAAACGTTAGTTTCCATCACTGTTAAGCCTATTTAATAAAAAAGCAAGATTGTGTGTTAGTAAACTTGCTGCTAATCAAAAACCCTTACTTTTAAATGGACATAATCACAGCTTATGTACCAAACATTGAAAAAAATATGTAAAAGTCTCAGAAAGATAATTGACCCTTTCTCACTCAGAAGAAAAGTGAAAAATGGCTATGTGCAAACAGCATAAAACTAGAACAACTGCAGTCTGTTCAGGTTTTATGCTATTTGCTACTCATCAGTATTATGGGGTTGAAAATAAGCCTTTAAAACTTGAATCTAGTAAGAAAGGTCTTTAATAAAATTTAACTTTCTAAGGGACTAAAAATGCGTCAAAATATGAATCTAAGTGGTAAAGGGTTAAATGTCAAGAGGTCAAGTTGGTTATTAGAAATGACAGTGACATGTTTCTCCAGATTTATGAGCACATTAACAGAGTTGTAATGCATCATTTTAACACTTTCCATTTTTATGATATTATTTGTTTTAAAGAAAGTATCTTCTTAGCAAAAATCCAGTTGAGGTGGAAAGTGTTGTCCCTGATTAGCCTGTGCGGATTGCACAAGTTAATCTTGGATGACACTTTACGCACATGCATAAAACCCCCTTTTACAGATCATGGCCCATAGCTATTGCAACTGTTCACCACTTTATCTGTTGAATCAAGGTTACCTAGAGTAGAACATCTGTATGGCAAAATTATGGCAAAATAATAACTCATAAAATATTAAACATGAGTTTAATCAGTAGGGCAGTTTTTTTTATGAGCAGGTCAATTTGGACCACTGTACTTAAGACAATATTGAATATTGTGATTTAATGGGAGTTCTAACAATTCCTCATTACTCTACAAAATTCAGGTAAGGCTTTAACAATTAATTGTCCTGACAGAGAGACAAGTTTAATACAGAGGCATTTTTATCCCATTGGTCTGCTCATTAAGTTTCCTTCCATGTCATAGTAATGTCACTGCACACAAAGGTTTTCAAAGACTTTAAGCCTTGCTCTGTAAAAACGGGCTTTGATGCATGTGCATTAAGTGTTGTCACAGCTGTGCAGTCTCCGCAGGCTAATCAGGGAAAAAACTTTCCGCTTGTTATGATTTTGTTTGTTGTAAGAAAGTCTCAGCTTAGCAAAAATCTAGTTAAGGTGGAAAGTGTTGTCCCTGATAAGGCTAATCTGGGATGACAATTACCCATTTGCATTAAACCCCATTTTCACAGAACTTGGCATAAAATAAGTGCACCTCTGCATGAACAACTCAAAGTATCAAATCCTGGCCTCAGGTGACACAACATTAGCGCTGTCAGAGGACAAGTGCTCAACTATTTGAGTGCTTGACAGTATATTGTAAGCCATCACGGGGAAATTGTTCATATTCAATAATTATTAGACGATCTTTCAAAAAAAAAAAAAGGAAAAAAAAAATTGTTTTTTGGTCGGGGGTGGGGTAGGGGTGTTTAGAGGGTGTGGTCATTTATTAGACGATCTTAAAAACAAAAAGGAACAAAAAAAATTGGGGGGGGGTAGGGGGGTGAGAGGGGGTATAATGTGGGGTGTGGTCATTTTAGGTGATCACAAATAAAAAAAAAGATTTTTTTTTATTTTTTGGGGGGGGGAGGTGGGGGGGGGGGGGATTCTGGGTTGGGGCGTGAAGTTTGTTTGGGGGAATCCATTGTGGTATTCAGGTAAGTGTTGTTTTGTCAAAGTATTTATAAAATCTGATCATAAATAATGAAGTTATGGCAATTAAAGCAAAATGTTCAATTATTTAAGTATAAAAGGGGCCATAAGTCTGTCAAATGCTTGATACAGTTGTCTGCTCTGTTTATAGGGTGGGGTCATGTTGGGCAACAAGTATGCAAAATATGAAAGCAATGTCAAGGGACACAGGAAATATTTGGTGTGTAAATTGCAAACTTTAACATAGATTTATCAATAATATGCATATTCTAAGTATAAAGGGGCAATAATTCTAAAAAATGCTTGATACAGTTGTCTGCTCTTGTTTGTAGGTTGGGGTCATGATGGTAAACAAGTATGCAAAATATGAAAGCAATATGTCAAGAGACAATGAAAATAATTGGGGGGTAGAACGAAAACTTTAACATTTGCACGCTAACGCTAACGGACACACTGACGCCGAGGTGAGTAGGATAGCTCCACTATATATATTTTCATATATAATAGTCGAGCTAAAAATGCTCAAGTAATGCAGTTCATAAACTTCTGATTCATAACAAAAGCCCACATTTATGCAAAACCACACATTTTCTGAATAGTCACATATAAAACATTTATAGATATAATTTGTGTTAAAAAAAAATACCAGTTCTTATTTTGATGGTGAGTGAGAACTTACAAATGATTCAAAATCTGTCTTTTTAAGAACAAGAATAATGGTTATATAAGACCCCGGCAGTATTTTGATAGTTGCAAAATGTCATTTGGCAACTATCAAAATACTGCCGGGGTCTTAATACAAACTGCCCTTAGCCTAAGGGCAGTTTGTATTAACCAATATGATCTCCGTATCTTCACTTTTTTCAAGGTGCAATGGTAGGGTACTCAATAATTTAATTACTTCAGCACCATGTTCTGATTTTCGCGTAGGCAAGCGATTCGATTTGAAGCGAACATCTAAGTGTTTTTGGTCTTAAACCGTTCAACTAAAGGAATTTATATTAACTTCATGATGCTTCAGATAACATTTTGCCGAAGTTAATGCAGACTTGTAGAATATCTTA